>NC_056745.1:1139737431-1139912431 GCF_019279795.1 Protopterus annectens
TGGGGAATGGTATCGAAAGCCTTGGTGAGGTCAAGGTAGGCTGTGTGAACCACCTTTCCCTCATCTATGGCCTTGGTGACTGTCTCGAAGAATTCATCCAGGTTTAGTAGGCATGATCTGCCCTTAACAAAGCCGAAGTGGGTTGGGTCAAGTGTTTGGAGGTTCCCAATGTCTTTGTTAATGAGTTCCATGATGATGCACTCCGTAGCCTTGCAGACCAGGCTAGTTAGGCTTATGGGGCGATAGTTACCAGGGTCAGTTGTGACCCTCCTTTGTGGAGAGGAATAACCATTGCTGCGCGCCATTCTGTGGGCACGTAGCCTGTGGAGAGGCTGAGGATGAACAGCATGTTTAGGTGGGGGGTTAGTTCATTCTGTAGTTGTGCAAGATGCAGCCTGCAACACCATCTAGCCCCATTGATGCTGTGTTTTTTAGCTTTTGAAAGGCTGTTTTCACCTGTACGTCTGTGATTTTTGGGACACTACACTTTTCCGGTATCATTGTGGGCCCTTTTGGGGGTGAGAGGGGGGTAACGTTTGCACTGAATCTATCTGCCAGGATGTTGGCAATATCAGTAGGTTCAGTATATTTTGTGCTATTTTGCACTAGTTCAGTGCATATCTGCGAGTTGCCACTTAGATTCTTAACATAGCTATAGAAGGCTTTGTGGTTATCTTTTGAATCCTTGGCTATTTTTCTTTCAAAGTTAGGCATGGATGATTTTATGAGGGACCTTAGTTTCTTACTGATACTGATCAGGGATGTCTTTCCTTCTTGGGATTTTCTTTTTTTCTGAACTAATTTCCTCCTTCTATTGTATAGTCTGTTTATGGCAGGGATCCACCAAACTGGTTTCCTTCTCTTAGAGGAGTGAGTCTTGGTTTTGCTAGGGAATGGCATGATCCATGCATCCTTGTAGGTGCTCATAGAGTGCATTTGTAAAGGTTTCTGCATCTTGGGCAGCATTATCCTTTAGTGTGGGGGCTGTGATATTTGCCACCTCTGTCTTAAGTAAGGTGAAGTTTGCTTTAGAAAAGTTTTTTACTGTGGTTTCCTTAGTTGGCAGTGGTGGTGGGGTGTGGACATCCAGAGTGATTAGTTTATGGTCTGATCTAACCAGTGAAGGGGTGGACCTCCGGTGTGGAACACCTGTCGCCCATGTTGGTGATGACCAGATCCAATATGTTTTCACCTCTGGTAAGGGAGTTTACCAACTGATCCAGGGCATTTGAGTTTATGAATTCCAGGAAGTGCTGGGCCAGGGAGTTTGTACTCAAGTAGTTTTCCCAGTTAATGGTGGGGTAATTGAAATCACCCAATATCAGGGTGTTCGGTAGGAACTTCATGTTTTCCAGTGTCTCCAGAAAGGTGGAGTGGTGGTCCTAGGTCATGGAGGGTGATCTGTAGCAGACCACAATTTACATTGCAGATTTGTCCGATATTAGTTGCACATGGACGATCTCGGAGGTATCATGCTGCGCCACTAACCTGGAGGTGTAGGTATCCTTGATGAATATGAATACACCCCCTCCTTTTGTGTTTTGGTCCGTGTTCTGTGGCCAAAACATGTAGAATGAGTTGTAGCCTGGTAGTGCTGGGGTGCTCTCTGGAGCCTTGAACCAGGTTTCAGTTACTGCACAGATGCTGACGTTCTCCATACTGTGGAGTGCTTCAGACGCGTGCATTTTGAGATTTAAACTCCTGGCGTTAAATAGCATAACCCTCAGTTTTTTGTTAATTGTGCTGTTTATGGAGGTGGGTTTGACTTTTGAGCCTTGCCTAAAAAAGGCACTATAGGGGCAGCAAGAGCCTTGACCAGTATTCAAAAGCCTAGGGTGACAGGTGCAAGCCGTCTCTTGCAAAGCAACGGCTTGTCGAGCATGTCGTCCCAGGCTGACAGACACTGGATCCCCTTTAAATGATACCAGAAGCTTAGCCAATTGTTGAAATTGATCATTTTTTTCTTTATACTGAGGTATCATTCTTGGTGAGGGCAGGATGCTACTCAGGTCAGGGTCATACCAGCCTGGACTACATGATCAGAGAGCTCTTCCATGTCTCTTTTCATGTAGTCCAGGGAGATACATCTCAGGTCATTCACACCAACATGAACAATGACAGAGTCATATTTGTACTTGTTCTGGATTGACCTGGAGTGCTTGTGTTATGTGGCAGATTTTGGCTCCCGTCAAGCAGCTAACAGTAACCTTCTGCTTGTCCAGCCTAGTGAGTGGGACATCAGTATGCCTGACTATAGTCACCTATTACTAGTGCGTTAGGTATGTTATTATGCCCTAAGGGCTGTGATTGTGCGGCACACTGATTTTGTGTTTTATGTGTTGACTGGTTTGTGATGGGCAGTGCAAGTTGTTTGGGTGTCTGCTTTGGAGGTCTCTGATGTTTTTGCAGGTTTTTATTTAGAGCCTCTGAGTATGAATTTGAGTATTTATGTGTATTTTTTGCCAGTGCTGTTTTAGTAGGTCTGTGTGTGGCTAGAGGTGTGGTGCAAGTGTTAACCTTCTCCTCTTGACTGTCTGTTCCAGTCTTGGGTGGTGACAGCTTAGCCGCCAGTTCAGCTGTATAATTGCATCTCTCACATATTTTAGTATTTTGTGGTAGGAGGAGAGGGTTGTCTGTGCACATGAGGCAGTTGTAACATTGCCTCAGGACACCCAGATTCACCAGCTGGACTGGAGAGTACACCTGAAATTGCCCTTTGGTCATGCATGAATAGTAGGGTGAGCTGCTTAGTCGCTTGGTTGGTAAGGGGTGAATAAAGAGCCTTGCCCTGCTGGGCAATCAAGTGTCAGGGTATATTAGTGCTTGCTATTAGGTCTGTGCAAGTGCTGGGCTGTAGGATGCTTTTTGAGTGCTTAGGTTGAGAGTTAGACTAGTTTCAAGGGAAAAAATGAAGAGGAGACTTAGTGGAGCTGGGAATAATTTATCTGTAGCTAACCAGCGCTGCCTGGCGTGCAAAACCATGCAAACGTGTTTTTTATAGTAGGGAAATGAAAGAGATAGAAATTAGCCCAAAATGGCCAATAAACTACTAACTTCTGGGCTGGAACCACTCCTCCAGGGACAGATAGGCTGCTCAAAGCTCCCCTCACTCACAAGTGAACAGAGAAACTTCCTTCTATCCAAGTAAGGTATGGGCATCTCAGAAAATAGTAATACAGCCCTGAATTCAGCACTAGCCTGAAAACTGGACTATACTAGCTTAGAAAGGCAGGAAACAAGGAATTGTTTTTTTGTTTTTTGTTTTTTTTGAAAAGATAAGGCAAAAACAGTAAAAAATGCACTTAAAACAGCTTTAAATGACTACAAACAATCAGAAAAGGCTATCACACTTTAGTGTGTAGCCTACAACAGTTAATCAAATTATTTAAACAAAAAACAACTTTTTAAAAGTGCAGGCAGTCAATTAAGTACAATATGTGAAAAAAACAAGCTTTCAAATCACAATAAACACTGGAAAATCTGTGTTTAGGTGGAAACAGTTAAGTACAGCAAGAAAGTACAGAAAACTGATACTTAATCACTCCAAAGTCTCTCTTCTAAGCTAAAAGGCTTGTTTCAGTTTAAGGCTTTCTAGTGCTACCCAGTAGGTTAGTTATAGGAAAGATGGGAAAAAAGCGCAGATGTGGTCTTTTAAACCAGAAAGTTGAAAGAGATGGACAAACTGTCCAAATGGTCAACAAACTACAATTTCGGGCCAAGAACCACTCCTCTCATGGTAGGCAGGCTACCTAGTGCTTAACACTCCCACTGATAAGCTAGAAGGCTTTTCTCCAACACAGAAAGGCTTGCGGGGCTCAGAAGCTTACCAACAGTCCTGGATACAGCAACTCTGTATCTTGACTAGGCTAGTTACAGGAAAGGTGGGAAACAAGCGCAAGTGCAGCTTTTAAACCAGAAAGTTGGAAGAGATGGAAAAAACTGCCCAAACGGCCAATAGCTACAATTTCTCAGCCAGGAACCACTCCTCTTGTGGTAGATAGGCTACCTAATGCTTACCACTCCCACTGATAAGCTAGAAGGATTCCCTCCAACACAGAAAGGCTTGGGGGGGCTCAGAAGCTTACAAAGAGTCCTGGATACAACAAATCTGTACCTGGACTAGACTAGTAACAGGAAAGGCAGGAAATAAGTGGAAACACAGGTTTTTAAATCAGAAGGTTGAAAGAGATGGAAAAGCTTCCCAAATGGCCAATAAACTATAATTTCTGGGCCAGAAACCACTCCTCCTGTGGTAGATAGGCTTAGAAGCTTACAAACAGTCCTGGATACAGCAAATCTGTACCTGGACTACACTAGTTACAGGAAAGGCGGGGACCAAATGCAAAATGGGCTTTTAAACCAGAAAGTAGAAAGAGATGGAAAAACTGCCCAAACAGCCAATGAACTCCAATTTCTGGGCCAAAACCCACTCTTCCCATGGTAGATAGGCTACCTATTGCTTACCATTCCCACTGATAAGCTAGAAGGCTTCCCTCCAACACAGAAAGGCTTGGGGGGGGCTCAGACGCTTACCAACATGACATTAAACCGAGGCCTCATCTGCTTGAGATGGTGGTAGCTCAGGTAGATGTAAAAGATCCCACAGAACCTTCTGAAAGGAGTAGGGGTCTTTTATTTATATATAAAAATAACTCTTATTTACAAAATATTTACATATGTACAAATACATATTCATAATTTCCTATAGAATTATGCTAAACTTTCATCCTTATTAGACACCCAATGCTTTTTCCATAACCACCATCTGACTTTACTTAATATTGTTAAAATCCATTTAACATTAAACATAATTTCATTTATTCTTTCATTCCATATAACATAAAATAACTTTTTATCTGTTCTCTTAACATATTCTTTACCTCTGTTCTTATAATATTCACAGTTAATCATATCCATGTTTATTTTATCCACTTCTTTTATATCTTCAAAAGGTCTTCTTTGCATAGTTTCGTTTTTACTATTTTACATTTCAAAAACACACGATCCATAGTTTCTTCTTCTTGACAATGTAAACATATTCCATCACTTTTCTTTTTATAAGGCATATTTCCTTTTACTGGCAATTTATATATTACCAGTCCCCACAAAAACTCTTGACCTCCTACTTTCTGATTACACCATTTGCTTCTTATTTTTATAGCTTTATTTTTCATCTGTTAGATTTTCCATGGTTTTGCATAGTAATTTTTTATCATTACATTCTTATACCATGCTTTTCTATCTTTATGTATATCATCAATTTGTATTTTCCACAAAAAAAAATGTAGGTAACATTTTATTTCATTTATGTACAAAACCCCACATTTATTATACTTATATTTATACAGCTTTACTACTAATTTCACATCTTTTTTTATTTATCCACTTTAACAATTTGTACAAATTTAATGAAGCAGCGTAAACCACTGGGTTAATTAACCCTAAACCTCCTTCTTTATTTACATACAAACTCTTCTTTTTAATAGGTTTAATCTAGAACTTTATATAAGCAAAAACATTATCTGCAATAATTCCTTTTCAAATGCTGTTGGCAACATAAATATATTTGCTGTATGCTATTTTCCCATTAGCACTGAATTTATCAAATAAGCATTTTTTTTCTGAATGATAATTTATATGTTCTCCAGAAACAGAAAAGACATGTTCGCATTATTTCTTCTATTTTTTTTCCCATTGGATTCTACTTACATCTTTCTTCCCAAATTTTATACCTAACACAGCAATTTAATTTATTGCAAAATATATACCCCCAATATTTACTACATCACCTAAACCTTTATTTTTCTCTTTATTTAAAGCCATTCCTATAATCTCTAAATACTTATTTGTGCAAATTATTACTTCTTTTATCCAAATTTTGTTTGTATACAACTCATTGGCCATCCCTGCCTTACAGCACTCTTCATATGTACCTCTTGGCTTAACCAGACATTTACAAGTATTTTTACTTTATTATTACTATATGCCGACATACATAATTTCCTAACTTTCTCACTTATATTATATACGTTCATTATTACCCATAATATTTCATGTCCCATTGCGGCAAATGCCTTATTAAGGTCTCCTGTCATGATTTTTGCTCCTTCTTCTTTCCTGTTCATAATATCATCCACAATTTCTCTAAGTATCATTAATAATTCTTGACAACCCTTCCACTTTATACTATAGATGCTATCTTCCATAATATTTCCTATTTTAGTTTCGAATCTCTTTTGTATTATTTTCATAAAGCTCTTATAATCATTATTATGCAATACTATTAGTCTCCATTATTTTTTATTCTCTTCTATCTTTCTTCTTTCATAGAAATGTAAGTATTCCACTACATAATTCTTTATACATAAAACCTTCATTTAACCATTCATTCAAAAGGTTTTAAAAAAAGATTTTTTTTGCTAGTCCCTTAAATTTTTTATACATTTCATACCCTATTCCATCTGGGCCTGC
Source organism: Protopterus annectens (assembly GCF_019279795.1). NCBI lineage: Eukaryota > Metazoa > Chordata > Ceratodontiformes > Protopteridae > Protopterus > Protopterus annectens. Next base: position 1,139,743,903 of record NC_056745.1, read on the forward strand.
CCTGCAGCCAAATCTATATTTACTTGTCCTAATACTTTATCTAGCTCACTTAAAGAAATTTCATTTTCCAACTCTTTATTCTCTTTTTCTGTTAACTTTTTTTTACTTTCCATGTTTTTTTCACTACCTTCTTTTTACTTTAAACATTTCTTGAACTTGTTGTGCTACACTATTTATAATCTTTTTTTCTGAGTTCTTTCTTTTTCTCCTTTTACATTTTTTATTTTTGTCATTATACCGCCATCTTCCTTTACTAATCTGCTTACGTATTTTGATAATTCTTCATTTTCCTTGTAAAAATATGTTTGCTTATATAAGAATTCTTGTATTTTTTTCTTGATTTCTTTCATATAATTATTTTACTTTGTCAAAGTACTTTCTATCATTATGTTCTAAATCTTCCAATCCATCGTTATATGTTCTTTGATATTTTATTTTCTCTACTTTTCTCACATCAAATTGCCACTATAAAAAAAACTTTTTTTGTATTTTCCTTAAATACCACCCACCATTCAGACTATTTTTTATAAAATGTTCTCACAGTAATGTGATCTTTCCATAACTTTATTACTAATCCCTTTCCTTCTTCATTCCATGCTTTCCCATTTATCATTTTTATTCATTTTTTTATATATTCCTTGTTTTCATAGGATCATAGCAGGTTACTTGGCTAATGGCCCCAGGGCCCTTACAAGCCTAGACAAGTTCAACCAGTGTTCCCCAGGGTGTTTGGTTCAAGCAGACACTAAAATCAGCACCTATTGTCCCTGTCCAAGAGGGGCACAGGTTGAACCCCTGAGGTGAATTTCCAGTTACCCATCCAGTCATCCAAATTATGCTTAAATAGGGCCAAAGAGGGGCTTTGTTTACCATGAACAGGAAGCTTGATCCAAAGGTGGAGCAACATCTGTGAGACAAATCTGCCTCTCCAGCAAGTTCTGTTGATGTTACATACCAGGTTAAGGTCTTTTGAGCAAGTGACCTGTGTGCCATTTGACTTGCGAATCTGCAACATTTCCATTAAAGCTGGGTCAGAGGTTGCTCTATATGCAAGGCACAGGTCATCTGAGCAGTCTGTAAAGTAAAGTGACAATGATTTCAGTCTGTCTGCATAAGACAGATCTTGAAGACTCTGAATTTTGTTTGTAAGAAACCTTTGTGGTCTATCCAATTGCTGCAGGTGTTTGGAAAGGAACATAACAAAGGGAACATTGTACTCTATTACTGACCTGATGAGGGAAGCAGTTTGATACAGAAATGGAAAAAATTCAGTTGAGTACAGGGGGGTTATAATCTCTTTTGTTCTGGAATAAATCCCCTTACTTATGAGATGAGCAGTATAAAATGCCCTTCATACCACTGTGGAGGCATAGTGATCGAAGTTAAGGTTCCTGTTGACCTGTGTTCCCAGATCCCTCACCACAGACTGTGTGCTTAGGGTATTGCTTTTGATGTGGCAGTTTGCAGGAATGTCACCTTTGCTGAAGGGGATGATAATGCATTTTTTTTGCATTAAGTTTAAGATTATGACTCGGGCACCAGACGTTAATCTGTGTAAGACCTTCTTGCAGGATGCTGACATCGCTAGGGGTTCCAATGATTGCTCCCAGTTTGCAGTCATCAGCAAATTTTGTCAGCCACAGTCCTTTAGTTTTAGCCTATACTTCAGAGAAGTAGAGTCCAAACAGTAGGGGTCCCAGAACGGATCCCTGTGGAACACGACTGGTTATGGGTCTGCTGGAGGAGGTAGAGTCTCCTATTTTGACCATATGAGTTCTATCAGTGAGCCAGTTTGCAACCCACCTGACAATATATGGGTTGATACCCAGCTGGGTGAGTTTATCAATGATGTCTGAGTGGAGGATTGTGTCAAAGACCTTGGCTAAGTCTAGATAGGCCATATGCCCAGATTTGCCCTTGTCTAGGGCTTTGGTGACTGTCTCAAAGAAGTCCACCAAGTTTAACAGGCATGATCTCCCCTTGACAAATACAAACTGGGTGGGGTTGAGCATTTGGCAATTTCCTGTATCTTTGTTAATAAGGTCCGTGATGATTTCTTTCATGGCCTTGCAGATAGAGCTGGCCAGACTAATGGGTCTATAGTTCATGGGGGCCAGTGCTTAGGTTGTGATGGAAAAGCCCAATGGTGATGCTAATTTCTATTTTAATCCATGTAGAACACAGCCCAGGATATTGTCTAGTCCCATAGAAGCTGTGTTTTTGGTCTTGGAGAAGGCATTTAAGACCTGCTTCTCTGAGATACTGGGGGGACAAGTGTTAGGGATGCTTTGGGGTATTTCTGGTGGGGACAGGGGAGTGAAGTTTTCACTGAACCTGTCAGCCAGTAGGTTTGCTATATCCACAGGTTCTGTATATGTAGTACCATTAACAGAGCAAATTTGGGCTTTACCTTTGAGGTTACAGATGTAACTAAAGAATGCCTTGCGGTTATCCTTAGTTAGGAAAGCTTATTTGGTTTGATAGTTAGCTTTGGAGGACTTCACTAGGAGACTTATTTGCTTGTTTAAGTTGAGGGAGTATTTTCAGTTTTTAGACAGTTCCTGCCTATTCTTAGCAATTTCTTTCTCCTACTGTATAGCCTATTAATGGCAGTTATCCACCAGGCAGGTTTGCTTTTCCTTGAAGATCTTGCTTTGGTTCATCAGAGTCAATATTTTGTTCTTGTGACATTGCCTAAAAAAGGCATTATGGGGGTGGCAAGAGCCTTAGCCAGTAACCGAAATCCCAGGGGTGACAGATTAAGACCATCTCTGGCAAAGCATAAAGGTCTATCTACCATGTCATTCCAGGCTGACAGATACTGGATCCCCTTTGAATGACACCAGAAACTAAGCCAATTTTTGAAGTCAGTCATTTTTTATTTGTATTAAGGTATCATCCTAGGTAATGGTAAAATGCTGCTTAAGGCTAGGGACATACCTGCCTGAGACACATAATCAGGAAGCTCAGTCATGTCTCTCTTCATATAGTCCAGTGAGGTAAGTCTCAAGTCGGTCACACTGACATGGAATATGACTGAGTCATAACAGCGCCTGTTGTTGAGAGACTTGAGTGTGTGTGATGTGGTGGATCTAGGCACCTGACAGGCAGCTGACAGTGACTTTTTCCTTACCCAACCTGGTTAGAAGGACATCTGTGTGTCTTGCAATTGAGTTGACTATGATTAAAATGTTTGTTTTTGTATCATGCTTTAGGGGCTTGACTAGTAAGACACTGGTATGTGATATATTATGTGTACTATGTTCTGCAGAGGATGTGTTATGTGACTCATGCTTGTATTTGTGTTTAGAACATCTCTGATGTTTATGTAAGCTTCTGGTAAGGATATTCACATATGTAGGTTTATGTGTTGTTGGTTTGGTAGGTGCAGATGGTAAGGTGTGCATGCTGACAACCTGCTTAGTATCAGATTAACAGACTTTTGACCAAGAGAGCCTGGATTCTAGGTTCATGATATAGATGCATCACTCACATAATGAATTTGTGTGAACTAGAAGCAGTGAGTTGTAAGTGTAAATGAGGCAATTGCTACATTGCCTTAGGATGCCTATGTCGACCAGGCTAGCAGGAGAAACTGTGGGAAATTGTCCAGACATAATGCCAGGTAAGTTGATGTGGTCAGAAAACAGGAAGAGGACAGGAAGGACCAGGTAAAGTAGAGGACAGAAGAAGTGGACAGAAAATATGAAGGGTTAGTGGGTAGGATCTGTGTTGATACCTCAGGAGCTTTGCTGAATGTATAAACTGTCAGTGAGGGACAATCGAAAGAACTCACCAATGAAGCATCAGTAGAGTACTAAGGGAAAAATTGCAGGCAGAAGTGTTTGTGTCTCTAACCACCAACAGTGCTCACCACTGCATGGCAGTGTATGAGCGCAAACAAGCACAAACCCAAGCAAATGCGGTGCTTATGTAGCAAACAAGAGCAAACTGATTTATACAAATTAACCAATAAAAAAGCTCAAAACTGAGCCCTGTTCCAGCAGTCTTCAATCAGATGAGTTTTAACTGCACACTCCTGCCACTAGGGTACAGAGGAAAAGGCTCCAACAAAAGATGGTCTGGTTTAGTGCTCAGGTTATACAAACAGAACTAGATTCAGCAGGTCTGAATCTAATCTATGCTACAGCAAGCAAAGTGCAATAATTTCAGAAACAAAAATTCAAATTAGCAGGCACAATAAGGCTTCAACCAGCAATTCCCAGCTCAGAATGGCAGAGGATACCCACTCCTCCCACAAGAGCGTATACCACAACCTTCTTAATATAAAATAACTGACCTGAAACACAAGCGCTTAGACCAGAACTAAGCCACTTTTAGAATAACAGACACACTAAGCCTTCAACCAGCAATTCCCAACTTAGAAGGATGTAAGCTACCTCTCCTGCCACAACAGTGTAGACCACAAACCTTCTTAATGTAAAACAACAGGTCTGAAGCTCAAGTGCTTAAACCAAAACTGAGAACCTTAGAATAACAGTTACAATTTAATCAGGCTACTAACAAGTGGTAATAAATGCAGCAGAATAAATGCAATTGAATACTTTTAAGAGCAAACAGCAAAAGCAAAATTAAGTAATAAAGAAGAAAGAAACATAAATACAGTGAAAGCAGATGAATAAAGTGCATTTTTAAGTAGTTAAGTAGGAAGGGAGGAAACCGAAGATGATTCAAGGCTAAGAAACCAAGAAAGTAGGCCTTCCCAAATAATCTCTCTGTACTCAGTAGAATGAGCTGATGAGATGGGACTGAAAGGAGTGTCCAAAATTGGATTTATAGTAGGAGCAGGCAACTCAAAAGCCACCAAGTTTAAGAATACAGTTGGGCGGTTAGGTGGCAAAAATAAAATACAGACAGAGATTAGAAATATTCAGGTAGAGTACAGCAAGCAAGCAAGCCAAACAAGCTCCAGCTAAATATATATTCCTAGCTAAATGAGAAATGCTATTTCTCAGCTCCTCCCACTAATTAGCTGATGTTATTCACTGTTTGCAAAGGAATTATTTGCAAACTTTTCTAACTGGCCCTAGCCAATACCTCTTATAACTCCAACAGAAATGAAAACTTAAAACAAAGCAAATGTACTACAAGAATAAAATACAAATTAGAGGTAACCAAACCTTAAATGAAAAACTTCAATACAAAATAAAATGCAGAGTTCAGCAATATTCAGGCAGAGAACAGTATGCAAGCCAAACAAGCACTTGTTTTCATTTATCTCTAGCCATATTGCAAGATGATCAGAAAATCCTGTTTCAACTACATCCCCTTCTCCTATAACTAAATCTTCTGATACTGTAATATAATCTATTTCTGTTCTATACATACCCCTTTTGTAGGTCCATGAATTTTTGTCTCAAATTTTTCACTTACTACATCGTACAACATTTAACATTTTTCTTATATCATACCTTTCTTTTTACACTTGCCTCTTAAATCACAATTAATGTTTCCTGTTATTGTATTCATATTTATCAATACATAGTCTAAAATCTGATGAAATAAGCTTTCCCTTTCTTTACAGTTACTATAAGCATTCGGTGTCATAATTCTGTAGACTCATTCTTTCCTTTTTAAATCTACAATGGTTAATCTTCTATTCTTGATAAAATTACATCTAATATCTTTACAGTATTTCTACAGACTATGGATATTCCAGAACATCTCTCATTTCCCAAATTCCAAATTATCTTACCTCCATATAGTTTCTCTGTAATCTTTATTTGTTAAAAATGTTGTGTCTTCTAATATAATTACATCTACATTGCATGTACTGTACCACGCCAACATTCATATTCTTCTTACTATATTTTTATTGCTATTCACGTTTACAGAAAGCACTATAACATTTTAATTTTCCCTTTTCCTTAGATTCATGGTTTCAAAAATTCATATCTAATTACTGGGCTAGCTTTTTTAATTGGCTATTCTAAGCCTAACCAAGTTCCTTCCCAAAGGTGAGAATCAAACACCTTAGCCATTATACCAAGCCCCAAACTGTAGCTGTATATATTTTTTTTCATCCATTTCCTTTCATTTTTGTTTTATATTTATCCTTTAAATTTTCTTTTTTCTGTCTTTTACCTTTTTACCAAAATATTTTTCCTGTTTACTGCCCCCAGTTTATGTCTTCCTCATCACTTATTTGAGAACCTTCTTCTGTGTCTTCTTTATTTTTTTCTCATCCAATTTTTCTTCTATTTCTACTACTTCTAAAATTTCTTCTCTTTTTTTTAATTTTTCCTTACTTTTATTTTCATTTTTGCAATCCATCCATAAATGTCCAATGTTGTTAAATTTATAACATTTCAATCCACACTTTTGCATCATGTCCCATTTCCCCACACATCTAACATTTTTTGTCACAGTTACTTACTAGATGTACTTCTTTTTACCAAAAAAATGTTTTGGGTTGTCCCCAGTATTTTACAATACGCCATTCCCCTCCTCATGTATTATACTTGGTATATGTATAATTTTTCTCATTCTCTATTTTTAACACACTATTACAGTCTCAGCCGCCGTCCATAAACCTCTTTTGTCATAAACTTTTACATTGTCTAGTACTTCTTTACATAAAACTTTCAAATGTCCATCCAAAGTCTCTCTTTCTACCTCTGTTTGAAATTGTACATGAATCTTCTTCTCTGTTTCCCTGTTAAATGCTTTTATCACATAAATATTCCATGGGTAACAGTCTTTTTTTTTCATATTCTCCAAGAAAATTTTCCATTGAAAAAACAGTTTTAAATATAATGTCACAAAGTGTCTCTTTGTTAATAAGAATAAATGCTCTTACCTCATATGCTTTTACACCCAAATGAACTATTAAATTATCCCAGACTTCATACATGTCCATTTCTTTGCCTTCTTTACTTTGAATCCTTACTACCTACTTCCATTTTTCATTTTCTTCTACCTTCTTTTCTGCTACTCCACTTTTGCTTCTTTTATTTTCTCTGCACATATGTTTTCTTTTCTATCTCACCGCTATTCTTCAGGATTGCCTCTGCATCCTCCTTTTGGATTTTCTCCATAATGTCCCCCAGGAAACATCTCCTTCAATTGTTGGCTCACTTTGCACCACCATTTCTTTAAGTAAATCATCCCACAACCCTCCCAACTGGAGGACTGCAATTGTACATCCATTGTTTGCTGAGCTATTTCTATAATACAGGTTTCTTTTAAACATTTCCTCAATCCTGCACACATTCTTTAGTCTCAACATTTTCTTTCTCCTTCTATTCACTCACTACTCCTGCATCTCCTTCTCTATCCATCTGCCTCATTGTTTCTCTGGGCTGCTTCTACACCTGGAACAGAAAGAGGAAGTGCTCCTCCAAAATGGGTCCTACTCACAATAATGATGAGTAGGGAAGTTACTTGATGCCCTGGCCAAATCTCCCCCTAGTAGTATAAATACCACCTTGGATCTCCACTGAAAAGAGACTACTAGCCTAGTGGAACTAACCTGGTCAGGAAACAATAAATAAAAATAAACAAAATTCTTGGGCTTGTATTTTTGAGTCTTGGAATTACAATTGGGAGCCATTTATATATATGTTTAAATTATCTGTTTTTTTAGCTTCTTTATGCATGTTTCTTTGTCTTTTTGAGTAAAAAATAAATAACTAAAAGGACTACTTTCCCTCAACAAGACAAACATGAAGAAACAGTCTATAAAAATAAATTCAGACTCCACAAAAATGTACACAGAAACCACTTTGGCCCTTTTTTACACACAATAATGTACTCCAGAGTAGGTGTTGCAAGGGAAAAATAAGCTTTCAGGGTGAGAAGGTCCTACACCTCCAGCACTGGGCCTCAAAACACCTTCAATAATCTGTTATGTCCCAATAATGCCCGCCTTGTTGTATAATTTTGCTTACTTGACATTGTTACTGTAGTTTACAAATACACTCAGTATGGTACACTATAATCTGTTTACTTATGCATACTTAAGTGTGGATTTATATGGAAAATATAATATTCTGTACCTTTTTTATACTTTGTCTCATATTGTACACATAAGATTTTATGAATTAAGTTATCTGTAATGGGCTGGTCAAACAGAAATCAAGCATGAAGTGGATGATAAGTCCTTCTGTGAGTTGTGCCAATATTAGCTCATGGAAATGGGCTGTATACATGGCATTATGGCTCAGTGCTTATTGTTTCTGCCTCATAATCTGTGTATAGGTTTAGTCACAACCTTTGCTTACTGTCTCAGTAAAGTTTGTATGTTCTCCCCTTGTCTATGTGGGTTTTGTCTAGGTGCTATGATTTCTACAATGTTAGGATGAATAATACACAACATAACAATATAGTATGGATTAGGTCATAGTGATTATTATAAAATTAACCTTAACTGCAGACTTAACATACCATGGGCTATTTACATCTAAATAAAACCTTTAAACATAGTCAGATCACCCATTTAAATAACTGCAACTTTTCATTCCTAAGAAATATTTTAACTGTCAAACTGTCCATATCTATCTGGTTTCTTCAGTTATCTTCCACATCTGTAATATTTAAAAGGACTACTGGTACCACAGCTTTACTTGGGAGACACAACTAAAGGTGTCTCTCTCTTTCTTTCTGTCTCTCTCTCTCTCTCTCTTTCTGCCAGCTCTTGGCAATCAAAGTTCACACAGTCTCCAATTTCTTGTGACACAGTTATGACAATTCTGGTTGCTATTCTTTCTAGAACTTAACCTTTGACATATTTGTTTTATACAGATGTCTACAGGTCCTTCTACACAGTTTTTGATCATACTCAAAAACAACAGAGGATCTTGGTTTGGCAGCTTTACAGCTATTTCAGCTTCAGGTTCCAGACTTTCCCATAACTTTTGCATTCTCACTATATGCCCAGCTTCTAATTCAGACAGTCTTCTGAAATTTTCTTTCATAGTAATATTTCTGTCTCTGATGGGTTCTCTCTAGGATTTCCTTTACTCTTATTTTCAAGCTTTAGTAATGTAAACATACCTCTCAAACTGTCAAGATTTCACAGAATGTCCAGATTTTTGTCTCATATTTTTGGTCTGTTCCTCATAAAATGTGTGATTTTCTTACAAATTATTGAAGATTGAAATCACTAAATAATGACAAACAGCTGACTTTCAGATGTCATATCCTTTAGAAAATTCATGCTAATACAACACCTTTTTTTCTAGCAACTTTCTAAATTTATAAGAGCAGTATTTAAAATCTGCTTCTATTTTTAGGCCTTTGTACCCCCCATTATGTTTGGTTTTGTTCAGATTTCTTGTGCTAGGAGTTTGAGAGGTATAAATATAGATGAAACAGGCAATTTACTTTTCAGGTTTCTGCCTGGTAGCTGATCTGATCAGAGACACAGGCTACATTGACAGTTGGCTAATGGTTCTCCATTGCTGGGCACATAAATTCCCTTCAGGGAAAAAAAATGTACCTTTTATTTTTGTTACAGAAATGTAATTCTTTTCTGTGAAATAACATCTAAGCTAGGGAAAAGTGTTCTCTTGGACAGTAATGTGTCCTTTAGTCTATTTTTACTGTAAAGTGCAGCATTTTACATTTGAGATAAAAAAGTTGTTAAAAATAATTTTTTGTTTGTTTTTCCTAACCAAAATGTAATAAATTACTTTGGGGGGCTGGGATAATTGTTTAAAAATGCTTTCTACTTTGTTTTTGGTAGAAAAATCTACTTTTTTAATACTTACCTGCTTGACTGACCACTAGGCATCATTTTCAGTTTCACCAATGAACAACTTACCTGTTCCTCAGTTATTTCTTCTTCCAGCCACAAAAAGAATATTGCTAAACAGCATTTGTCCCTTCAGCAGACTACTAAAGCTCCTCAGCTGCATATAGTAATGTTGTTACAGCCATTTCTGGTTCCTCAGAACACTCATCTTTTTCCTCGGCACCCTCTAATGTAGTCCTTTCTGTCACTATGGATCAGAGGTTAAATATGTTCTCTTCAACTGTTGGAGTACCCTTGGAGGACAAGAGAAAAATCACTCTTGTTGGCCATCATTAATAGGAGCATGGAATATTTCTCTGCCTATCTAAACTTGGATGCCTGTACCCAGGGATGATGTGTCCAACAGAAATCAGTTTGCTTCTAAAGAAATTCCTGTCAAAAAGAAGCAGAAAGTTAAACACATATCATCCCCTGTCTTGGTTATATTGGACAGGACTGATTTATTGTGTTTAGCTCCAAGTTTAGTTCAGGCTCCTGACACTTCCACTTCTGGTGTACCGCTAAAATAAAAAAAATCTTCATTTTCTGAAGACTCCTATTATATTAAACAGGAAGAAGATGTCCAGGTGATAGCTTCTGCTTTCTCTCCTCAGGTCACTGTTTCTGATTATGAGGAGAGGATAGTCCCTTTGAAGAATTTTTTATAAACAAAAAACATCTTTATTAAATTATCGAGTATGACATAGGCAATCTTACATTTATATAAATGAAAAACTAACTATATTAATGCACGTTTAGTTGCAAACATTATACATCACAAAACCTGTTGAAAGAACTGTAATTGCAAATATTATACATCACTTATAATATTCAGTCATTGTCAATTAAGTATCACATAGCTCATTCAACATCTGCCATCTTTTAAACCTCATTCCTCTTCTGCATGTATTGTTCCCAGAATTCCCATTTTTTCCTATGTAGTTTGTTCCTTCCCTTTTCTTAAGATTCCAATTTCAATTGTTTTATCTCTGCTACTATATTCTTTACTTCTAGTAAAGTTTGTTTAGAGTTTGATTTCCATTTTCTAGTAATTGCTTTTTTGGCAGCTACCATAATTAGACACAGCAAGGCTTTACTATGTCTAGGCAATTCCTATTCTGTATTGTAATTTGAAAAAAAATAATTTGCTTAGTTACACCAATCTACTCACCCAGTATCCCTGACAGAAAAGTCTGCAGGGAATCCTTAAAGTCTTCCAGCTCGTCACACTCACAAAAAAATATGTTCCCAGTTACCTCTTTCTTCACCATCATATCTCCAACATTTGCTGTCTACTTGAGGAAAAATTCTTGGGAGTCTACTCAGGGTATAAAAATACCTTTGTAAACACTTTCAAGCAAAGATCCTAAATCTTCTAGACTTTGTTGCATATTTGGGAGATGTGCATTTATCCCCCATTGTTTCTTTGTGAATTGCTTATCCAGTCTCTCTTCTTAATCCTTTCTAAGTTCCTCTGACTGATTCTTATAGTTGTCATGCAATATTTTATATCTTGTACTATTCCTTTTTTAATGGCAACTTCTGTTCTACATTCTATTAAAAACTCTACCAGTGCTGGTCTTTCATTTAGGACCCCCTATTTCTTTCTCTTTGTCTATACTCTGATATCAGTCCTTGATAAGGAAGGCAATCTCTAGCCTGCAGTCCAAATAAATTCTTTGTATCTTCCCATTCTATTACCTTTCCCTTTCTATTTATTTGCTCAAAATACCTTGGATCCTTTGCCAGTTTTCTCCAATAAATTCCAGCCCCCTCTTGCCTTTTGTCTGTATCACTAATTGCAGTAATCCCTATTGGCAGAATCTCTTTTCTTCATTCCCGTACTGGATTAGTTTTTAAAATACTTTCTGCTACTTTATGAATATAATATTCTGTATGATTATTGTCATTCTCCTTAAGGGTCTGCACACAAAATCCCAGTCTCACCTTGTTTCTTGAGCTTCTCCCCTGTATCATCATCATTCCTTTCCACTCTGAATTATAATTTTCTGCTTCTGCTATGTATAAGAGCGTTAACTGTGTTGCTCTAAAATACCCCTTCAAATCGAGTAATCCTAGTCTGCCCTGTTCTATTGGAAGAATCAGTTTATCCCGCTTCACTCTTGCTGTTTTCCCCTCCCAAATAAAATCTTTCAGCTCTTTTTTAATTGCTATCCACAACTTCTCTTCTGGTTGATAAAAATATGCCTGGCCTGTATAAAACTAAAGGGACTAAAAACATTTTAACTGATTGTATCTTACTAGTCACATCCATATAACAAGTCTTCCAGTTTCTCAGTTTTTGTATGATGTTCTGTTTAGTCTCCTTCCACATATTCTTAGCTGCCACAATGGAGTCCTTTTTAATCCATACTCCTAAATACTTCATTTTATCATGTCCCCATAAATATGGTTATTGCTGCACCGATTTGAGTGTGGATACATAATTTACAGCTATTGCCTTTGTTTTACTTTCATTAATTTTGTATCCTGAGAAGATATGAAACTGTTTTAAAATGTTCCACAACACTGTAATGTCTCTTTCTGGTTTTGTCAGGTATAAAATAATATCATCTGCAAACAGAGACAGCTTTTCTTGACTACCATATCAGTTATATCCTTGAATTTCTGAGTCCCTTATTTTCTTTACCAGTGGTTCTAAATATAATGTCTGGTTCCTCTACTCAAACGGAAATTATCAGAGAGGACCCCACCCACTTTAATTTTCACCTCTGATCCCTCATATATACTCCTAATCAACCCTGCTCATGAAGTCCCAACTTACTCTATTGAATGCTCTGAATGCTTTCTCTGCATAAAGATCTACCAACAACAGTGGTATTTCCTTACATTCTGCTTCCCTCTGGATCATCAGTGTTCTATTAATGTTATCAAATGTTTGCCTCCCCTCCACAAAACCACAATGATCCATATCTATCAATTTTGGCATCACCTTTGCCATTCTTTTAGCCATTATGGAAATAAACACTTTTAATCATGGTTTAGTACTGACATAGGCCTGTATGAAGCTGGATCTAATGGATCTTTACCGTCTTTAGGTACTAAAGCTACCAGTGCTTTCTTCTAGGATGTTGGTACTTCTCTTCTTTAGATACTGTTAAACAAAGCCTTCCAAATCTTTATCAGTTTTTCTCTCCTAGCTTCCAAAGGAATACCATCTATGCCCAGGGAATTTCCTGTAGAATGGTTATACATTACCATTTTTATTTCATCTCCTCCTATTCTGTTAGTAATTGAGCCTCATCTACTTCTAGCCTTGGCATATTTAATTCCTCCATAAACATTTCCATTTGTACCTTTTCTTGAGTTCCATATTTCTCTGGTGTATACAGACTTTCATAAAATTTCCAAAATATCTCTAATACTTCTACAGGATCTCTTGTAACCGTCCTTGTTATAGGCTCCATAAGCTTGGTGACAGCTCTTTCTACATTCTGTTACCTCAGTCATTATACTAAAAGTCTTTGTGCTCTAGTTATTATCAAAAAACAGTTGCTTGATAGCAATCTTTCTAAACTCATGTATATTATAGAGGTAATCCCTTATTTTCTGTTTAGCATTCTGCTGTCGTTCTTGTTCTGTGAGATTCCCCCTATTTTGCAATGCTTTAACATTCGTCAGTCCCGCTAAATAATTTTTGTAATTTTTGTAACTTCTTAACCGTATCTCCCTTTCCTTTATTTCCACCCTAGTTCTAAACTTCACTTTAATTTTATTTCACTCCCTAGCTATATTTTCAGAATAAATGTCTGTCTTCAATAGTAGCTCCTGAATAATTATCAAAACCCATTCCTTAAATTCCTCACTTTTCAACAGATGGTTGGGAAAGGGTTGGTGTCTCATTTTTTTTTTTTTCATTATCTTGTGTTTTGATTTTAGTTATTATTGGTGCATGATCTGAAATAGTTATTGGGTGTGTTTCAAGACCTTCAATTAAATGCACATGTTCTTGTGGAATATAAAGTCTATCTAGTCTAGCCCAATTTTTGTATCTTGGAGAATAATATATAAATTCACTCCGAACTCCTAGTACTTAATTTACATATTCCAAGCCATACCTTTTTATAAATTTCTTAAAAAATCTACCCTCCTTTGTTATATTTTCCCTTCTGGGCCCCCCAGACACATCTTCACTGTTGCAAACCAAATTCCAGTCCCTACCCATAAGTCGTATTCCTTGCTGAAATCTAATTATTTCTCCCAGAATTTTCTTCAGCTCCATTATAGCAGTTTTAGGTGGAATATAAATACATGCCAGTGTAATCCTCTTCCCTTGCCACTAGCCCCTTAGTACTACATATAGGGTCTATATTATTTCATTGAAACTCCAATTCTGTGAATACCTATTCATTGACCCCTATTCAGCAAACTACCCTTTTATCAAATGCACAAATCAGGGAATGTTTTCCCAGGTAACTAATTTAGTAGGCCAACATACCGAGTGATACACACTGCAGTATAACAAAGCACCAAAGTGGGGGGCTACACCACCCACACCCCCTACTTATATATACCAACTCCAAGATCGCAATACAGTGAGGAAAAAGGGAAAATTTTCATGTTGGCCAACTGGTACTCTGGGAAAAAAGTTTGCTTATCAGAACATTCGATAAAAGCATGTTCAGTGAATAGGGGTCAATGAACAGGTACTCACGGAACTGGAGTTTTGATGAACTAATATAGACCCATATATATCTACCATTATTATCTTTTTTCCTCTTCTATAACTATTGGAACTCCTGTTGCAATTAATGTAAGTATTCCTCTTTTCCTTTGCCCCAGGTATTCCACAGAATAACCATCCTAAAAATCTTTCTTTATCAAATTCACATATTCAATTCTTTCCAGTTGTGTCTCCTGTAGCTTAGATATTTGCACTCTACATTTTTAATATAGTTCAATACTCTTTCTTTGTTGTATTTATCTGTGAAACCGTTCAGATTTAAAGACAATACAGAAAATATCATTTTGTTATATAGTTACTGTTCCCACCTTTTATGTATAACTGCTTTTTTGTTAAAGTCTAGTTTCAACTTCTATGTTGCATGCATATATTGTTTGGCAGCTTGGTCTTTTAAACATTTGTTTCTTGTCATATCCATTTGGGCCTATGTCACATCTTACAAAATTTTTGTTTTATTGAAAGGCCTCAAAGAAAAAAAAACTAACAACCCCAACCCCCCCCTAAAATCTATTAACTTAATAATATGCAAAACTATGTACATCTTTAAAATTTGAAGTTTTACCTTCCTGATAAGAACAAAAGTTCTAAACCAAAAGTCACACAGACAGACTAGAGTTAACCAAAAAGAAAGGTTAGTCATGCTAAGATGCAGGGTACAGCCTTTGCTAAGTGCTGTCTGCCTTTGTCTTATCTTTATAACTCTCCCAACTGAGAAAACACTTGAATGCTTTCAGTAAACACTTTCTCAAAGCTATGCAAAAAAGCCATGAAAATTTGATATGTGAGAGATGTATTAGTTACATCAAAGTTGGGTTATAGATCCAACCCCTGGATCCGACTCAGCCACATTTTCTTAGACTTGGATCCTATTCTTGAGCTCCTCCCTCTACCCACAATGCCCTGTACCATCCCATACTTCCTCAGATCGAGTTTTCTGCCTTGTAGGACAGAAGAAGGATAAACATGAGAAGACAGAGAAGCTGAAGGTGGATCCAAAGGATCCCCATACTTAGGATCCTCACAAGTAATTTGGTTGGGGATGGTACGACAGGAAGGTGAGGAGGAATTAAAATGGACAACACAGATGCCAAGTTATGGTAAGTACATAACTAATAAATCTGATGTTGTCCTTTTCATTTCTCCTCTCAACTGGATCAAAGTCCCCAGCTACATAACTATTGGGTGGCTCAAGGGAGGATATGCTGGAGCACTGTCAAACCAAAGGAAGCCCTGCTTCTGGAGACAATGTCTAATTTATAGTGAGTCACAAAGGTATGAAAAAATGTCATCAATCAAAGCCCTAGAGTAAAAAGTGGAAGATGTGGCCATGGACCTTGTCGAATGGGTTCTGGGAGACAAGGCAATTCCTGGCCTTGACTAGAATAAATGAAGCAAATACAACTAGCAATCCATTTGGTCGGGGTAACCTTTGAAACTGCCTGTCCCAAGCATTTTGGAGAAAAGGAGATAAACAATTGTTCTGACTTCTTGTACCATTTTGTTCTGTGAAGGTAGAAATGTGTATATCCAAGAGATGTAGTAAATATTCACCTTTATTAGAAAAATTAGGGAAAAAGACTGGCAGGTGGATGATCTGATTACTATTAGTTTCTGTGGCTACTTTGGGCATAAAGGATGGATTTGTATGGAGGGAAACTCTGTCCTTATGAAAAATTATATAAGGCATCTTTGAAGACAAAGCTTGCAATTCAGAAATTCTTTTAGCTGATGTAATAGCTACCGGTACAATTGTTTTGCAGGACAGAAATTTGATGTCACATTTATCAACTGGTTCAAAAGGTTTCTGAGTAAGACATTGAAGCACTAATGTTAAACCCCAAGGTGGAGAAGAGTCTTTGATGGGGATCTAAGTAAAAAGACTCCTTTCATGAAAGCTTTACAAAGCTTAGAAGCAGATAAAGAGCCCAAATCCATTCCTGAATGGACGTTAGAAATAGCTGTTAACTGGAGTTTTATAGTAGCAAAACTAGTTCCTTCCTTAAAGAGGGAAGTAAGAAAGAGGAGTATAGAAGGAACAGAAGCCGAGAAAGGGTCAGTGTTTTCTTTAGAGGCCCAAATAGCAAATCTTTTCCATTTGCTTCTACAAACTTTATTTGTAGAAGCTTTTTGAGATGCCAGAATGATGCCACAAACAGGAGATGCAAGCCTGGACCTTTGCATGACTACAGGAATTGGAAAAATACATCCGGTTAGTTTGAAGGCATGGAGGTTGGAGTAATGAATCCCTGATGGGTGAGATAGGAGGTTTTTGGTGACTTCCAGAATCCATGGAGGATATTTCAGATGAGACCAGAGAAAGGGGAACCTTATTTGAAGAGGTCAGTAGGGGGCAATGAGAATCACTATACTCTTCAGTCTGCTAGCTTTCTGTAAAAACTTTGGGATCAGTGGTAGAGGAGGGTAAGTGTATAGGAGACCAGGGGGCCAATCATGAATTAGATCATCTGCTGGTCACTGCCCCAGGGGGGTTCAGAATGAAATACTTTTCGCACTTGTTGTTGAGGGGAGATACAAACAAGTCACAACAAGTTAAACCCCAATGAATGAAAATCAAGTTCGCCACTAACAGATTGAAGGACCACTCATGAGGTGTTAATATGGACCCACTGACTGAATAAGGCACCACTCATGAGAGGTCAATATAGACCTGCTGAATCTGTCTGCAAGAATGCTGTATTTCCCCAGTATACGTGTTGTAAGCAGAAAGTGGTCTGAAGAGATCACCCATTCCCAAACCCCTCATGGCCTCTCTGCAAAGGGGATAAGATCAGGTTCTGCCTATTTTTTTTGATATACCAGATTATGGACATGTTGTTGGTATGAATAGTAATCATTCCAGAAGGAAGAACATCCTGAAAGGCTTGCAGCGTTAGAAGGACTGCTCTAATTTCCAGAACATTGTTATGCAATCTGGTCTCCTTGTAAGTCCACATGCCTTGGACCATCTTTCCATTGTAGTGCCCCCACCCCCACCCCAGCTGGGAGGCATCCGTGGTCACAGTGGCTGACAGAGGGGGAGAGGTGAATGGTCTGCCAAGGCTTAAGTCATCTGACAGGAGCCACCATTGCAGGTGAAGCTTGAAAGGAGCCATAAGTTTGATGGTAACAGATAGTTGGTACAGAATAGACAACTGAACAGCCAAGGTCCATTGGAGAATTCACATAAAGAACCTTGCTAGTGGGACCAAGTTGATGGAAGCTGACATAGACCCTCATATCTGGAAAATCAGCCTTGCTGGAGGAGATGGAAGAGATACAATTTTCCATATCCGAGGTCTCAAGAAGATTATGCAATTTGACAGTAATGACGCTACCTGATGAATAGTATCCAGAAGAGCACCAATGAATTCCAAGCTTTGCACTGTGGATATGTTTGATTTGGCTAGGTTTATTGTGATGCCTAGGGAGTTGAGGATCTGGAAATGATAATCCCTAGCCTGAAGAAGTTGGTGCAGTAAGGAACCAATCATCTAAATATGGAAACACTTGGAATCCCTGATGTCTCAAGTGAGCTGGTACTAGTGACATACATTTGGCAAACACCTGGGGGGGCTGTGGTGAGTGTGAAAGACTGCCAGCCTAGCTAGATATGATTTTGTAAATAATTCTATGTCATTATAAATATTAATAGGATCCACAGGCTTGTGTAACAAATGTAAGAAAATTGTGTTATGTTCAGAGCTTCAAAAATGTAACCACAGTGCACCCTGCTGGAAGAAAGCTGATAAGTCAAGCATTTTAGGACTGTTTGATCTCAAGCTCGGAGACAGGATGTCTGGACTAAGGAATTATTTCTGTTGTCTTAGGACAAGAGTTAGTTGCTAGATTTTACATGTAAAATGTCTTTTATTGCTGTGGCTTCCTGCAGGATCAGATTACAAAAAGAAATGTAAATTTTAAGTTCTGTGAACCTGGGAAACTAAATCAAAACTATTAAGAATTATGTAATCTGAAATGACTCAGCAGTACTGTGTTATCAGTTTAAGGACAGAAAGAAAGGAGAGCATTTTGGATTTTGATCAAAGCTGAGAACAACTCACCAGGCACTTGCTTTGCTCTGTACGTAAGTAGTATTTAGAACTGTGATTTCTCTTAGGGTTAGACAGAAATATAGCCAGATTAGCCTAGCTGTTTTCTATATTTATGTCAGGCTAGCCAACAGTATTGTTTTAAACGTTTCCTGTGATCTCTGAATTCTTGATTAGCACTGTGATGAAGTAATAAGTATTATCTTATGTTTTTATTATTTATTAAACATTTTTTAAACCTTTCAACTGTGGCTGTTTTGGGTAGAGATAATTTAAACTCTTATAGTACATTGCATGTATTTGGTCTTACTGTCCAATCCACTCCAACAGTTTGCTGCTCAGTCAGACTTACTACTTTGGATAACAGTAATATTACACAGTGAAATCGGTCACCCTTTTTGAAGGGCCTTATAGTAGCTGATAATAATAGTTGGTGGTAGTGATTTCTACCTTATGGTCTGGAGAGAATGTGACATAGCTGGAGAACCTGTGCCAGCCTTCCCCAGGAGTGCCTGTGTGTTTTTATATAAACCAAATCTTAAAGTGTGTATGTCAGCTACTTGGGCAGGAACACAAAGCACTGGTTGGATGGAGAGGGTGCTGGAGGTTTTAGCTTGACCACTTGGCTGAGATCTGGACCCTATGGCTGTGCCAGTGGGGTGTCTTATTGGGGATCTGGAGAGAAAAGGAGAAACCGGCCTCAGACTGATTGTAATCTCTGTGTGCTCTTAAGGGAAATTGTACTTTACTGTGTGTGTACTTGTTATCCTTCCCAATGTGCACACCCCTCACTGGTGCTACTGGTGAGGATTGAGTATCCTTGATTACAGGACCAGAGCATGGGCATCACAGTGAGACCAAAGGACAGAGCTCTGAATTGATAATGACTGGTCCCCAACCTGAAGTTCAGGTGACTTCTGGAGCGCCTGTCCATTTTGATGTGGTAGTATGCATCCTGAAGGTCTATAGAGCACATCCAATCATCCTTGCACATAATCATAAGGATGGACTGTACAGTAAGTATTCGGAACTTTGACTTCTTTACACACAAATTTAGCTGACTTAGATCCAATATTGGTCTCAAGTCTCCTGTTTTCTTTGGCACCAAAAAGAAGTGGGAGTAAATTCCGAAGCCTCTCTGTTCAGTTGGGACCTGTTGAATGACTCTTTTTTGCAGAAATCTCTGGATTTCTAGTGCTGCATACTCCCTTTGATTGGGTGGAACATTGGGGAGTCTTTTTGATGTAATGGAAATGGTAGGGAAAAGGGAATGTAATAGCCTCTGGGTATGATATTTAGCACCCAAGAATTTGTTGTTAATTTGGTCCAGGCATGTAGGTCCAGTGATAATCTTTCCCCAACTGCCTCCAGAGATGGACAGTTGGGCAACACTTCAAGAGCGCTGATAGGACTTATCAGAAAAAGGTTCCCTGAAGCCCTGATTTTGTGGACCTCCTTCTGCCTGTAGAGTGGCATCTGCCATTAGCACCTCCTCCCCTGCCTCAGAAGGAGGCGTCCCTGCATTGATCAGAAAAGGAACCCTGTGTTTTATGGAACCATGTCTTATGACCCCTCTGTTTCTTAGAAAAGGTATGCTGGTGTATAAAACTTGATCTCCATGGCAGATAGGGTCTTTCCTTCTTTTTTGCTGTGGGTAAGGGTATCTTTTACAGTAGGCCCAAACAAGGATGAGCCATCAGAGGGGGCACTCACAAAAGATGCCTTTAAGGGTTTAGCAAAGTCACAAAGCCTCATCCAGGCATGTCTTCTCACAGCAATACCTGAGCCATTTGCCCTTGAGGTGCCTTCCACTGCATGGGAAATGAGCATCATTGAAGAATTTGTTACCAATGCAAGAGTAGTTAGTTGGGAAGAAACTTTTTTAAAGTCCTCATCCAACATAGACTCATAAAGGGAATTGGTAATCTCTTTGACCAGCTCCCTTTGCAATCTGGTGAAATTGGTGAAATAATTTAATGACCTCAGTGCGAAGGTTGCTGAGGCATCTATGCACTTACCTAATCTGTCTATTGCTCGAGACTCCTTGTTTGGTGGATGGACAGAGGAGCTTTGCTCTGCTAGCTCGATTTTGGTGGCTGCTGTCACAGTCATGGCATCAACTGGAATACCCTTAGACCAATAAAGTCTGTCCTTAGGAGGGACCAAAAACTTGCTTTGGAATGGGTTTTGTCATGTCCAGCTCCTTCCAGGCCTGGCAGGAGAACAAATCAATGAGGTCATCCACTGGGGAGGGGTCATTCAAGACAGATAGGCCTGTCCCAAAAGCCTCCAAGAAAACTGACTCCTCAGAAGAAGGAGGTTGGGCCAACCATCCACCTTTTTGTCTGAGGATCTCTAAGATATCTCCGAAGGATACGTCCTCTGGTGGTGATCATAGGTATCCTTCCCCTTCATCGAAGTCGATATCTTCAGTAAGGGACTCCAAAGAGAAGTCTATGTGTCTTCTTTTGCATTACCACTTCCAATGGACCTCCTCAGGGGGGGGGGTGTTCTGCGGAGGTATCAGAAGAAGTGGGGGCCCCTTCAAGGGGAACATCCTGGAGGCTCCTCTGAGCAGGCTGACCCAGGACAGAACTAATGGGCTCCATGCTGAGAATCGAGGCTAGGGGAGTTGGATCTCTGTGTGCAGAGAAAGTCCTTTCCACAAACTGGAAAGCCGATGGACCTGGTGAACCCCCTCTCTACACCTCTCAGATGCAAAACAGCTGAAGATGTGATGAAAGGGGCCACACCGGATCTGTGACCTCCAAAGAACACCGGATCCAAACTGTCAAGGGTCAAAGCTCCGAGAGGAAAGTACGGATCTGACAAGGTCAAAGCCAAACCCCACTCCCCTAACCTGGTGCTGACACCACAGATATGAGATTCACTCTGATCAAAAGAGGTGTCAGCAGAGCCAGTCAAGGTAATCAAAGTTGAGAAGGAAAGTGATCTTGGACCCAATGCCAACTTCCTCGGGTACCTCGAATCCTTGGCCACCAAAACCACTGGAGTGATTGGAGAAGGAGATGGTAGAGGCTTGGTCTGAGAGTTTATGGATCCAGATGGGGATGTAGCTAGTAAGACCCCATCTGAATTTGAGTAAACTTCTCATCATTCTGTCCATGTCCAGATATGAAAGATTCCTAGAAGACCTGGAGGACATGGTCAATGCAGGTCTCGAATATCCCTTAGGAGTCTGTAAAATCTGTGAAGGCACAGTGGAGGGATACAGTTTGCATAGTATATTCCGGTGTATGGCTCTGAGATTTCGAATCCGGCATATTAGGATTTGACCTAGAAGTGGAAGGCCTGGGTGAAGACAATAAAGAGAGAACCTCTGTTGGATCCGAGGTCTGTTTTGGATTCAAAGAAGATGACTTGACCTTCTGATCTGAGGAAGTCGGATCAAAGGGTTTTGCAACTTTTGTTTCTGAGGAGGCCCAAGAAGACTTATGGGGCCATTTCCTCAGATCTGAACATCCTGTATGAGTCCTTGAGGAGGTTTACGCCCATGGAGATGAAGAAGAAGAAGTTGGAATCATTCCCTTCAGTATCAGTTTATTCTGTCTATCTGAAATGACCCTGGGATTAAATCCCTCACAAATGGAACAAGGAGAACTTAAATGTTCCAGGCCTAAAATTATACTCATTTAAAATGCATGTCTGACTGTGAAATTTTATTTCCACAGCCAGAACAGTGCTTAAAGCCCACTGGTTTCTCAGACATTTTTACTCAACTTTAAATAACTTTAACCAACAAGGCAAAAAGTTTCACACCCCAAGTCACACACACACACACACACACACACACACACACACAGACAATATGACTAATTATTCAAAAAAGAAAATTATCAATAACCACACTAAAAGCAATAATAACTGTAGAAGAAAGATTACAACAATCAAGAAAAAGACTAATATGTCTAACGAGCACTGAGGCAATTGTCTGTATAAAAGGTAAAATAAAGGGAGGTAGTAGAACCTTAACACCAGCAAGAAACTAGGTAGGGGAGGTTAATTATTTTGTAAAAGAAACGGAGAAAAATAGAAACTCACAAATACCAAGTTTTTTAAATAAAAAATTATTAAGATTTCACTTTTCCCAGCTCGAGAAAGTAATCCGCCTCTGGTCGCTGAAGCGGCAAACGAAATTTGAAGGAGTATGGGATGGTACGGGGGACACTGTGGGTATTGGAAGGAGCTTGAGAATAGGATCCAAGCCTAAGAAAATGCATCTGAGTCAGATCCAAGGGTCAGATCCATAACCCAGTTGTGAGGAGGAATGAAAATAACAACTTTAGATGTATCTATATTATGAATCTGGAATCAATGCTCTCTCTCTCTCTTTCTCTCTCTCTCTCACTCACATAACAACAAACCAAATACCAAGCAGGTTGTCAGCACCCACACTCCACCTTCTACACATACCAAGCACACAAGACATAAACCCACATATGTGGAGGACTCACTAGAAATATACCAAAAGAGCAAAGACCTCCCAAGCGCAATCCTTCTGCCCATAATACCATCCCAACAGCACTCACTATACATAATAACACATGCATCAGTGTCTCACCCAATAAGCCCCTAAGGCAAAACATATCTAAACCAAATGGCTTGGTCATAGGTGACTCCACAATGAGACACACAGATATCACTCTCACTAGGTTAGACAAGGAGAAGGTCACAGTCAGCTGCCTATCTGGTGCCAGGATCTGCCAAATCATGCATGCACTCAAGTCTCTCAACAACAAGTACTGTTATGACTCTGTCATAGCCCATGTTGGAGTGAATGACTTGAGATGTAACTCACTGGACTATATGAAGAGAGACATGATGGAGCTTTCAGATTATGTGTCCCAGGCAGGTATGTCCCTAGCCCTAAGCAGCATTCTTCCCTCACCCAGGATGATGTCACAATACAAACAAAAAATTATTTACTTCAACAATTGGCTTAGGTGTCAATCCAGGGAGAGCCAGTATCCAATAGGCTGGGATCATATGGTCAACAGACCATGCTGCTTTGCCAGAGATGGTCTTCACCTATCACCTGTAGGATTTAGTTTGCTAGCAAAGGTACTTGCCTCCCCCATAGTGCCCCTTTTTTTAGGCAATGTCATAAGAACAAAATTCCCGACATAAAAATATTCTCCAGAAACAAACTTGGGGTTATGCTGCTTAATGCTAGGGGTCTAAATCAGAAACTCCAGTCACTTGAATCACTTCTCACCCTGAAAGATACTGATGTCTGCACAGTCACAGATACATGGTTCAAGGCCTCAGAGGGTACCCCAGCTATGCAGGGCTACAATGCCTTCTACACGTTCAACCCACCCAACGAATGTGAAAAAGCAAGGGAGGAAGAGTACCATCTTCATTAAAGACATATACACTTCTAGACTGGTTAAACAGTATGACTCCCTAGAGTTACTCCAAGTAAAACTAACTGTAGGAAAGACCCCATCCACATTATTGTTAGGTACAGGTCCCCCACCGTGAACCACAAAAAATACACAGCCTACCTGGACCTACTTGAGTCACTCTCAGTACAACCATATACCCTGTGACTTTATTCTTCCATTAGTTGGGCAACATATATGAGCACAAACATGCTTGTCCAAAGGTTCCTGGACTTTGTTAACATGAATGCTGTAGAGCAGATAGTCAGCACCCCCACAAGGGGCTCTAACATCCTTGACATAATCCTCACCAACATGGGGGATTCCTGCACCACCCCATGTGTGGGGCCCTCCCTGGTAAAGTCCTATCATATATCGTCTCATTCAAAGTAATGATCGTACCTGACCACCCTTAGGCACAAACAGGTTAAAACATTTCTCCAAAGCAAACTATAGCCTATTGAGAGATGGAATCAGACCCCCGGCCAATGCTGACAGCAATGACCCCTATACTGAGGTGTGCACAAATGTCCTGTATAAACATCTCTATAAATATACACACTCAGCTGTACCAGAATGGACCAAATTAAGATCTTCACAAAAAAATAAGCCACCCTGGTGGACATCCAGCATAAATAGGTTATACAATAAGAGAAAGAAATTGCTGTCAAGAAACAAGAGGGAATGGTCCCAGTAAAGGAAGAACTCCCTCAAAAGCAGATTAGACATCTTGTAAAGTCCTCTAAAGCTAATTACAAAACTAAAATAGCATCCCTAGCTAAAGTAAATTACAAAGCATTCTTTAGCTATGTCCAAAATTTAAAAGGGAAGGCCCAGCTTTGTACTAAACTAGCTGTGGATGGTACCATTTATACTGAATCTGAGAACATCGCCAACCTGCTAGCAGACAGGTTTGGGAAAAACTTCACTCCACTGTCCCCACCAATCATACCCCATATTGTAACTGCCACCAGTCCTCTGCCTATTATCTCCAGAGAGTAGGTCATAGCCACACTCTCCAAGGCCAAAAGCACAGCCTCTATGGGCCCAGACAACATCCAAGGGTGCTTATTAAATGGTCTAAAACAGGACTTAGTGGAACTGCTGAGCATGATCTTCAATCTCAGTCTAAACAGTGGCTTTGTTCCAGCTGAGTGGAAAACAGCAACCATAATCCCCTTGCACAAAGGGGTTCCCTCAACCAACCCAGGGAACTATAGACCCTTAAGCATAACCAGCCTTATCCACAAGGCCATGGAGAGAATCATCATGGATCTTATCAACAAGGATATAGGTGACCATCAAACTCTTGATCCAACCCAGTTTGGCTTCATTAAGGGCAGATCTTGCCTGCTAAACCTGGTGGACTTCTTTGAGAATGTCACCAAGGCCCTGAATGAAGGCAAAACAGTTCACACTGCCTAGCCAAGCCTTTGACACAATCCCTCACTCAGTCATCACTGAGAAACTCACCCAGCTGGGGATTAATGACTTAGGAATGAGGTCCATTCCCTTCACGGTATTAGAAACCTAAAATATTTGGAGAATTTAAAAAAAAACTGGGGATTAACCCTTACATCACTAGATGTGTTGCCAACTGGCTCACAAACAAAACACATACAGTCAAAACTGGGGATGCCAACTCTACTAGCAAATCTGTTACCAGTGGTGTTCCGCAGGGATCTATGCTATGCCCCCTACTGTTTGGTATCTATTTTTCAGAAATCCAGGTGAAAATAGATGGCCTATGGCTTATAAGTTCGCTGATGACTGCAAACTTGGTGTATTCATTTAATCCCCCATAGATGTCAACATACTATAAAATGGGCTAACACAGACAAATTATTGGCTTCAAAGCCACAGACTTAAACTAAACACAAAAAAGCATTATAATCCCCTTCAGCAAAGGAGAACATTAATAATATCCCCCTAAGTTCAAACCCACTGGTGAGAGATTTAGGAATGCATGTTGATAGCAGCCTTAATTTTGAACATCAGGTATCCACAGTAATAAGGAAGGTCTTCTACATTGCACACTTCATAAGCAAATGTATAGCATCCAAAGCTAAGGAGGTTACAACTGCCCTGTACTTGGCTCTGATCAGAGTAATAACAAATAACAATGCTCCCTTCTGTATGTACCTTACCAGACATCTGCATCAACTGGAGAAACCTCAGAGGTTTCTCACCAAGAAACTTCAGGGCCTACAACACATGATCTACACAGACAGACTGAAGGCCCTATCACTTTACTCAGTATCATACAGACTGCTTAGAGGTGACTTGTGTCTGGCCTACAGAGCAGTCTCATACCCTGCCTTGATGAAGCTGCTGCACATCCGCAAATTCAATGGGACAAGATTCACTCGCTCTAGGGATCTTAACCTAGCCTGCAATATTAACAGGACATGCTGGAGAGACAGATATGTCTCCCAGAGGTTGCCACTCCTTTAGAACAAATTCCCAATTCATGTAAAACAGAGTTCCTCAATGATCCTCTTTAAGCATAACCTGGACAATTGGATAGGAAACCATAAATTTACACTGGGGTTTTCACCTATGTCCCTCTTAGAGAGGGGTAGCCAATGTTGATCCTAGATTCACATGCAAACTTAGGCTATATATCTTGGTCCATAAGTGAACAAGGGTATAAAATGGCTAGGCTTGTAGAGGCCTTAGGGCCAATAGCCTAGTAACTGCCTATGATCCTATTTCTCTTTATCGGATTGTCTTCTAGGGACATGCAAACCAGACACAATACAGTATTTACCAGAAAAAGCCTTATAATAGTCAATATTCTTCCTCATTTACTTGCTTTCTAATAAGACTTGTTGCTAGAAAAAGCCAAGGATCTTAACCTAGTCATTCCTTTATGCATGCATGAAAAAAGCACACAAAGTTTTTCTTTTGTCATGCTCTCCTAACCAGACCTTTCCTCCTTCCTCTCTCCTTTTTTTTTTCTTACATTACAGTGCCTACACATCTTAAGACTGAACAAGGAAAAGGAGAGAGGAAGGGAGAAACAGAAAAAAACATAAGCACTGTTTATATTAGTATCCCCAAAACCTTTACTTCATAGCTTGCAAAAAAAATTCATGCACCATTAAAACAGTACCATTAAGAAAATAAATAATTTTACCTACAGTTAACTTTCTCACTCCCCTTCCCCTCTCCCAAGCATTTTTCCAAAGATTAATGACATGAAGTATGGCATAAGCTTTAGAACCCCCTACCAATTTAAAAAGTCCATAAAAATCCAATATTTCCATATCCTCTTGTTCTGCCATGTTTCACACATATAATTATTGCTTTGTAATCACACATTTGTCATTTTCCAAGTTAGTGATTTTATTCCCTGAACATTAATAACATGAAGTAAGGACTATGCTTTAAAATCCCCTACAAGATTAACAAAGTCCAAGGAAGTCCCATATTTTCAGAGTTTCTTGTTCTGTCATGTTTCACAAATATAATTATCGCTTTATTGCCCCACATTTGTCAATTTCCAAGTTACTAGCTTTATTCCTCTTCATCACCATCTCCCAAATCCTGTCTGTTTCATTCCCAACATATTCTTCAGTCTTCTAGTCAACTCTTATGTTTTCTTCCTTCTCTCTCAGGCATTTTCCATGGAATCCATGGAAAAAGATTTCACAGGCTCAGTCTCTCTGTAGTCCTTTTCACCAGAAAGACATGAAGCAGAACCTCCTTCAGTTTCACAGCTCACCCTTTGTTGGATGAACTTTTGTATCTCCTCCTTAGCATATGCTTCATCAAAAAATGTTTTGTCCCTCCAGGTAAAAATATTTTGAAGATGGCTGGGTAAAGCAGACTGAATCTCATTCCTGCTTATCGACATTCCTTAAATAATGAAATATGTTTACTCCTCTTCTGCCTGGTGTACAATGAATAATCATTCTCTACAAATGCTCTGCTCTCTCCTACTTTTAGTACTTTGTCCCTCTACCACAGGCCTGTCAAAATCAGCTCCTTCTGTCGCTAAGACTGCATCTTACTATTAAAGGTCTAGGTTGTTTTCTAGTAACCAGATTTAGATCATATACATGATGTGCCCTTTCAATTAACAATTCATATTGTGGAATATGAGTCCAGTTGCTTATTTGTACTTTCATAAAATTAACAGTCTGTTCCTTCCAGCTTCTCTGGTACAGCAGAAAATCTCAGGTTTTCCCTACGTGCTCTGTCCTCCAATTCCATTATTTTTTTAAACATTTCTTCTTGTGCAGTCTCACATTCAGTCAGCCTTTTCTTCATTTCAACCTCTGAGTTTTGCAGTTCTGTCATTTTATATGAATATCTGTTTAAAGTTTCTTCCATTTTTTCCAGCTTTTTATTGTTTGTGTTGATATACTCCATCAGTATTTCATTTATTCAACCAGGTCTGTGTGCAGCTGCCTTATACTTTCCTCTAGGTTACTGGAAGTCATGTCTGGAACTTGCACTGTTTCTTGATGAACAGCTGCCATATTTCTTCCAGTCTGTGTTTTTTACTCACCTTTTGCAGCTGATTTTCTTCCAGGTTCTTTATATTTTTTTTCCTGGCATCCAGGCGGTTATTGAAATTTACCAAGAAATCTAGGTCCACTGGCTTTCTCTGCTAAAAAAAGAAGTTATTTGCTCACCATAACGTTCCATCTGTGTTGCCTATCTTCATTTTCCTTGACAGATGGGTTTGCTACTGATATCAGAACCAACTCAACCATTACTACAGCCCACACAGCCAGAAACTCTCAAGCCTCACCTCTACCCAGAATCCCTCTCTCTCAATTACCTCAGACTGAATTTGCAGAAAGTATGTCAACATATGATTGATATGTATATATAGATATATATATATATATATATATATATATATATATATATATATACACACACACACACACATATATATATGTGTATATATATATATATATATATATATATATATATATATATATATATATATATATAGATATATGGGTCTACCTCGATGCATGGAAATTATGTTTCAACAAAACGTAATTAAGCAAACTCCTTTTCGAAAAAGTGCATTTTTTTGAAAATGCACTTTCACGAAAAGGCAACTAAGCGAACAGCAATGGGGACTGTTGCTTAGATCGCAGCACAGTGGGGATAAGGGTATATTCCCTTTTCCCCACTGTAGTGTGATCTCAGAGTAAGAATATAAAAGTAGCAGGAGTGCAGGGGTGCTTGCCCTCCTGCATAAATGTGGTTCGTGTTGTGTTTTTTTTCAGTTTATTTGTATTTTGAGAAAGTGCATTTTCGAAAAAATGCACTTTCGCGAAAAAGAGTTCGCCTGTTTACGTTTCATTGAAACATAATTTCAATGGGTCAGCATAGACCCATATATATATATATATATATATATATATATATATATATATATATATATATATAGGTTCACTTTGGAATCTTGAAATACTGAAATGTCGAATTTCAGCATCTCAAGACCAAAGTGTCCTGCAGTTGTGTAAATCTTCAGAATATCGAATCCGGAAGTCTTGAACCTGCACTAGTGATGGGGCTTTTGGTAAGTGTAATGTTTTTTAAGGGTTTTGGGGAAGGTTTGCGTGTGTTTTAGTGTGTTGGGGAGTTTTAGGTCTGGGTTAGGGTAGGTAGGTAAGAGTGTGTGTGTGTAAGTGATGAGAGTGGTCATGTTTGTATGTATGTGATGTGTGTAAGAGGGTGTAGAATTTGTGGTAGTGGGTTTTCTGTCTTCCGGTTTTTAGCTTGACCTTGGAGTTAGTATATATAAGTAGGGGGGTGCAGGGGGGCTTGCTCCCTTGCTTATAGCAAGGGTGTGTGTGTGTGTTTGTGTGTGTTTTGTTGTGTTTGCGTGTGTTGGTTTGGTTTGTTGTAATGTCGGGACGTAGGTGTATTGTGTTTGTTTGTGTGGTATATTGTTTTTGTGATGTTTGTGGTTTTAAATTTCGCAGTTTTAGGGTTTCGGGTTTGTAAGTTTTTGGCTTTATAGTCTCAATATACTGAAATTCGATATTTCAGTATTTTGGGATTATAAAGTGAATCTATCTATCAATATATGGTTTCACTTCATAATCTTGAAATACTGAAATCTCAATTCAGTAGTATTTGGAACTATGAAGCCCTATCACAATCCCAAAACCCACAATCATGACTCACACAATCACGAACATAAATACACAATGCACCACACAACACACACACCATTCTACACAAACCACACAACCTGTACTACTTGTAAGCAGGGGGGCAAGCACCCCTTCACCCCCCACTACTTATATATACCAACTCCGAGATCACACATAATGGAAAAAAAAAAGAAAAATTACACCACAGCATTCTACACTTGCTTACACACACACACACACACACACACACACACACACACACACACACACACACACACACACACACACACACACACACAAATACACATCACACATACACAAACACCAACAAATCCAACGCTCACACTCATACTTACACCTCCCTACCCTTACCCACACATACAACATACAAAAACACACACATACACTCACTCACCTTCAATTCCAGACACCATCCCAGCCAAACACTTCATGTACTGTACCGGAAATGCATAAGCACAGATTCCAGATTTTCAAATGCTTGCTTATGCACTTTCGGTATTCTAAATTTCCTCCTTTATGGTCTCGGAATACTGAAATTCGGGATTTCAGTATTTTGAGATTATGAAGGGGAACTCTCTCTCTCTCTATATATATATATATATATATATATATATATATATATATATATATATATATATATATATATATATATATATATAGGCCACAGTGGTGCAGCGGTTAGCGTTGCCCACTCACGGCAAAAGGTTCTCCGGTTCAATCCTCTGCTGGGGTGCCTTCTGTGCGGAGCCTGCATGTCCTCCCTGTGGTCACGTGGATTTCCTCTGGGTGCTCCGGTTTCTTCCCACATCCCAAAGACATGCAGTAGGTGGATTGGACACTCTAAATTGGCCCTAGGTGAGAGTGTGTGCATGTGTGTGCCTTCTGTGGAAGGTTGGGCGCCGGGCTGACAACTCGACACTGTAAAACTCCACTGCCAATCATGAGCAGACAGATGATCTGCTGTGGTGACCCCTAACCAGGAAAAAGCCGAAAGAAGAAGAAGAAGACATATAAATATATATATATATATATATATATATATATATATACATACATATATACAGGAAGTAAGCCAGATGGAAGCCTTATCAACTATGCTTGAATAATCATAATAATTCAAGGATATATGATCCGCTCCACCAAAAAATCATAAAGGTTGGGAGATGGAAGGGAGGGAAGCCAAGGATAAATGAAGATAGACAACACAGATGGAACATTATGGTGAGTACATAACTTCTTTATCTGATGTTGTCAATCTTCATTTTATGCTTGACAGATTGGACAGAGTCCCCAGCTACCTAAAATCTTGGGTGGATTAATGGAAGAATATTTCTGAGCATCATCGAGGCAAAGGATGATCTTATCCTAGAGATCAAGTCCAGTTTGTAATGAGTAATAAAGGTATGGAGAGAAGCTCAAGTAGCTACTGCACATATATCATCCATTGAAGCTCCAGACTGGAAGACTGCTGAAGTGGCTATAGACCTTGTAGAATGTGTTTTGATGGACTTAGATAAGGTTAGTTGATTCTTATCACAGATGAATGAAATGCAATCTTTCAACCACTTAGAGAGAGTAGTCTTGCTGACTGCTTTGCCCAACTTGGTAATGGAAAAAGAAACAGTTGACTTGATTGTCTTATGTCCTTTGTTCTGTGAAGGTAGAAATGTAATTGTCTATGGACATCTAATAAATGTAAGACATATTCCCCTTTGTTGGAATGAATTGGGAAGAAAACCAGTAAATTAATCATCTGATTAATGTTAGCCTCTGATACAACCTTGGGTAGAAAGGAGGGTTTGTTTGTAAAGAGACCCTATCCTTATAGAAAATCAGATAAGGAGGTTTCAGTGATAAGGCCTGGATGTCTGAAAGTCTCCTAGCAGAAGTAATGGCTACCAAAAACAATGTCTTCCAAGATAAAAACTTTAGATTACATTCCGCAGAGAGTTCAAAGGGAGAATGTATTATGGCTTGTAGTACTAAGTTCAGGTCCCAGGGAGGAATGGGATCTTTGAATGGGGTTTTAATAAAAGCGTGCCTCTTAGAAACAAGGCTAAAACATTTTCTAAACTGTTGTGAAAGTTAGAAATTGCAGTCAATTGTAGTCTGATGGTTGAAGGAGAAGCTCCAGCATTTAACAGAAAAGCTAAGAAGTCTAAAACATGCTCTATTGAAGCAGAAGAAGGATCAATTTGCTTTTCATGGGCCCAAATTGTAAATCTCTTCCACTTACTTAAATATAGTTTTCTAGTGGAAGGTTTATGAGCTGACAATAGGATGTGCCACACTGGGGAGGAAATATTAAGATGCCTGGAAACTAGTGAAATTGGAGGAACCATGCAGTCAGCTTGAGGTTCAAAATGTCTGGGTGAACAAGACCTTCCAGATGGGGCAGAAGATCCGGTACTGGGTACAGAATCCAAGGTTGTCGAATCAAGTAAGGACAAAGAAAGGGTAATCAAATTTGTCAAGGCCAAAAGGGAACAATGAGGATTACTGTGCTTTTCAACCTGAGTGCTTTCTGTAAAAAGTTTGGAATTAAAGGTATGGGGGAAAAGACATACAGGAGACCAGGAGACCAATTGTGGAGAAGACCATCTCTGGGTGACTTCCCCAGCAGGGGAATGAGGGCAAAGCATTTTCTGCATTTGTTGTTCAGGGGGAGGCACACAGGTCACAGCAAGGTTGACCCTAATGACAGAATATCAATTTCACCACTTCTAAACTGAGAGACCATTTGTGAGGCTGAAGGATGCATCTGCTCAGCTTGTCTGCAATCACATTGGAATGTGCATTGTGATTAGAAAGCTGTTGGAAGAGATCATCCATTGCCACACTCTGAGGGCTTCTCAACAAAGGAGGTAAGACTTGGTTCCTCCCTGCTTGATGATGTACCAAAGCACTAAAATAATGCCTGTTTGAATTGCAATAGTGCCTGAGGAAGAGCTGTCTTATTGACTTGCAAAGCTAGAAGCACCGCTCTTATCTCCAGGACATTGATGTGCAAATTGGCTTCTAATGGGAACCACGTGCTTTGGACCATCTTGCCCATATAATGTCCCTGGCCTCTAATGGGAACCAAGTGCTTTGGACCGTCTTGCCCAGATAATGTCCCCCCACTCCATCTGGGTGGCATCCGTGGTCACCATGGCTACAGGCTTTGGAAGAACAAAGGGACAACAGTGAAAAATTTGTTATAAAAACTGCCATTGACCCTTAGAGCTTGCAAGACTAATCGAGATGGAACCATCTTTCTGTGGATTATCTTTTGAACATGTACTACTATTCTCTAATGCCTTTGTGGAGGAAGTGATGCTGTTGCTGTTTGAGTATTCAGAACTGCCCCTATAAATTCTAAATTTTGTGTAGGGGTTAAATGTGACTTTTCTAGATTTACAGTAATTCCCAGGTGGGTGCAGATGTCGAGGGTCTAATCTCTGACTACCAGTAATTGATACTTGGTTGAAGCAGTTATGAGCTAGTCGTTCAAGTACGAAAACACTTGGAATCCTTGCAGTCTCAAGTAAGCTGCTACTACTGCCATGCACTTGGTGAACATCCTAGGGGCTATAGTGAGACCAAAGGGCAGTATTTTGAATTGGTAATGACTGGCTGCCAGACAGAAGCGGAAGAACTTTCTGGAGCATTTGTCCATCTTTATATGGTAATATGCATCCTGAAGATCTACTGAGCACATCTAGTCATCTTTCTTCAGAAAGGGGAAAACAGACTGTACATTGACCATCCGGAACTTTGCTGAACAGATTTGTTCAGCACACTGAGATCCAAAATCGGTCTGCAGTCCCCTGATTTTTTGGCAGTAAAAAGAATCTTAAGTAGATTCCAGATCCTTTCTGTTCTGGTGGGACTTCTTGGATGACTCTTGTTGAGCAGTTTTTGAATTTCTTTTACTGCTGATTCCCTCTCATTGGTTGGAACATTGGGGATTTTCTTAAGTACAGGGGGAGGGTAAGAAAAGGTAAAGATATAGCCTCTGGATATGATCTGTTACACCCAGGAATCTGTTGTTATGTTTAGCTAGGCATTCAGGTGCAAGGATAAGTGTCTCTTGACTGCCTCCAGAGGAAGACAACCAGGCCTCTCTTCAGGAACACTGAAAGGGCTTCCCTGCATACCTCTCAATTGTACAGATTTCATAGAATGTCCAAATTTTTGCCCCATATTTTTAGTCCATTACACATAAAATTGTGGTTGAAAGTTATTGAGGGTTAAAGTCAGAAAATAATGACAGATATTTGAGTTTCAGACTTCATATCATTCAGAAAATTCATGCTAATGCAAAATAAGTTATTTTATCAAATTTCTAAGTTCATAAGAACAATATTTAAAAATTGTCCCTATTTTTGGGGCTTTGTCTCCCCATTATTGATGACTTTGTCCAGATTTCTTGCTCTAAGAGGTTGAGAGGTATGCTTTCCTGGAAAGAAATCTCTGAAGTCCTGTTTTTTCAGACCACCTCTGCCACAAGGGTGGCATCTTCCATTTTGGTTCCCCCCTCTGCCCCTTGGGGAGCTCCCTCCATGTGTGTCTTGGAAAGGCCCGTGGGATTTCTTGAACCACATTTTCCACTGCTCCTCTGGTTCCTAGAAAATGACCTTTGGGGGGGTGGAGAAATGTATGCCCACAGCAGAAAGGGTCTTACCATCCTTCTCACTCCTGGATAAAGTCTCTTTTACTTTAGCCCAAACAAGGATGTTTTGTCAAAAGGAGCATTGAGAAAAGAAACTTGAATGCTTCTGCAAAGTCACATAGGCACATCCAGGTGTATCTCCTTATGGCTATGCCTGTACCTGCTGCTCTAGACATCCCTTAAGCTCTATGAGTGATGAGCCTCATGGAAGAATTGGATACAGACTCCAGGGTGACTAACTGGGAAGCCACTTTCTCTTGGACTCCCTCAGCTACAGCTCCTGCCAGGGTGTCTGACAACTCTTTAATCAGATCCCATTGGAGTGTGGTGAAATGTACCAAAAATTTCAAGGACCTTATGGCAAAGGTTGATGAAGTGTAGACCCACTTCCCAAATCTGTCCACAGCCCAAGACTCCCTGTTGGGCAGATGGACAGAGGAACTTTCCTCACCAAGTTCCTTTTTAGTGGTGGCTGCTATGACCATAGCATATACAGCCAACCCCTTAGCCCAAAACTATTTATCTTCAGAAGCGGAAAGTATCTTATCAGGTCTTTTGGGCATGGGCTCGATGGTGTCTGGAACCTTTCATGCTCGCTGTGAAATCACCTGAATGAGTTCATCAGTGGGTGATGTCATCCAAGAGGTAGACGGGTTGGTGCCGAATTCCTGCAGGTAAACAGATTCCTCAAAGAAAGTGTTTTAGGACTTCCAGCTGCCCCTCTGTTTTAACATTTCAAGGATGTTTCCAAATGAGACATCTTCAGAAGATGACTGTGGGGACCCTTCCCCCTCATCAAAATTTGTGCCCTCAGTGACTAATTCCTGGGGGGGGGGATCCAAGTGCTTCCTCTTGCATTTCTTTTTCTGAGGGACCTCCTCAGGGGGATAATCTGGGGAAGTATCAGAAGATGACAGTACCCGAGCCTGTGACACCTGAGGTTTCAGCACCTGCTGCCCCAGTGGAGAGGCAGGAGGAATAACTGAACTAGAGGAGGGTACCTATTCTGAGGGGGAAGGTGCCAACTGAGTCTCTGCAAGAAAAAAGGCCCTCTGCATAGCCTCAAAGGTGGGCCCCCTGAAGAGGGAAGGGAGCCTGGAACCGAGGAAGACTGCCTTAGACCCGGGGTTACTCCCTGCTCTGAAGAACTGACCCTTGAGACCAAAGCTGAACTAACTTGAGCTGAAGCTCCAAGGAGAAGGGATGGCTCAAAAAACTTGGAGTTGAGACCTGCCCCCCAGAACCAACACTGTTGCTACAGCTCCGGGAGGTCTGGGTTCCATGAAAACTTTCAGAACCAAGGTCTTTAATTTTTTTATCTTTTGGAACCGATGAGGAGGTCGGAACTGAGAGACTCCGTTTCTTATTTTTTTTTTCTAGAGAATACAATGATGAAAGAGATGAGACATCTGTCTTTGCTTTATATTCAGAAGATAAGGCTTTGCCAAGGCAGAAAGAAATAGTCCTTTTAATATAAGTCTATTATGCCTTTCCACTAGAGCTTGGTGGCTAAAGGCAAGACAAATGCTGTAGTCTTCTTGTAAATGGTATGAGCCAAGACAATAAACACATAATGAGTGAAAATCTGACAAGTGAATTTTATGGCCAACCTTCTGGCATTTTTTGAAACCAGAGGGGGCCTTCCCATTCTCAGCCATGTCAAAATGAGTAAAGGAGGTAGAGAAAAATAGCTACTGAAAAAAATATCACACTATGAGGAAAAATAATATTATTTTTTGATTATATTTTTAAATATATCTTTATATATTTAAAAGAAAAAAGGGAGGAAGGGAGTATCAGCAATAATAGTCATAGAAGTACACAAGCAACGCGTGTACATGGATGGGAAAAAAATATGAAAGAAAGAGGGGGGAGTTATCAACACTGATAGTGGGGCATACATCAAAGGTGTAAAAGGAAAATGTATCAATGAATGATACTTAAGGAATACACAAAGTATAAAAGGAAAGATTAAAGAAAAAGGAAGCAGAAGCTGTAAAAATAGGACAAAAAAAATTACCTAAACCCACTAACGCTTGACAGTAGTAGCTAGACATGACTATTTCAGAAAGTAGCAAATGAGACCTGAGGTAATTGAGAGAGAGGGATTCTGGGTAGAGGTGAAGCTCAAGAGTTTTTGGCTGGTGCAAGCTGTAATAATGGCCGAATCATTTCTGATATCGGAACTGAACCCATCTGTCAAGGATAAAATGAAGATTGACAACGTCTCATTTTCCATTTTCAGACCTGGAGAGCCATAATTCAGCTGTTAGTCAATGTGCAGCCATCTTGGAAGTCCCCAGCACCTTAGAAGAATTTTCTTTTTTCTGAAACCATATCCAGAATTAACTAGTTGTTTCAGTGAGAACATAATGATATTCAACTGTCCTTGAAAAAATACTATGATTTATTTCCTGAACTATTCTTCCTGTTCTTCCAGCATTGGAGGATATGCTTATTACAGCCATCCCCCTTTCTCCGATTTCTCTGATAAGGAAAGGGTTTTATTCAAGAATGTTTCTGGTACCTCAGGTGGACATAGAAGTGAAAATATAACAAAAGAGGGTAGAAGTCTGAAGAAATTTATAAAATATTTGGCATGGAAGATGTTAATTCAGTGGTAGGAACTCGTACAGAATTGATATATTATTCCCTAAGGTACAATAACTAGGCTAGACTAGATAGACATTGATATTTCACTGGAACATGTGTATTTAATTGAAAACTCTGACACAGATCCAATAACTATTTCAGATCATGTATGCATGAAAACTATGATAAAATGCAGGGTAATAAAGTAAAAATGAGACACTGGCACTTTCTCACCTACCTGTTAAAAAGAGAGGAATTTAAGGAGTGGGTAGTGAAAATTATTTGAGAGTTATTAGGGAAAGTAAAAACATCTTCATACATTATAGCTAGTGAGTGGGATAAAATGAAAATATAGTTTAAAAATAGGACAGAATTAAAATAGAAAGAGATATAGTTAAGAAGTAATAGGAATTACATAGAGGGGAGGACAAATGAAGTATTGCAGAATAAGGGCAATCTCAGAGAAGAAGAGGCACAAATGCGGAGTACTAAACCAAAAATAAGGGAGCACCTGGATAATGTGCATGCATTTAGAAAGATTGCTGTTAAGCAATTATTTTTGATAATAATTCCACAGCACAAAACTTTTAGCCAATGACTTAGGCAACAAAAAGCAGAAAGAGTTGTAGCTAAACTTAGGGAGCCTATATCAAGAAAAATAATCAGAGATCCTGCAGAGGTATTGGAGATATTCCTGAAATTTTATGAAAATGTGTATAAAGCAGAGAAATGTGGAAATCAAGAAAGAACATAAATGGAAACATTTATGGAAGACTTAAGCCAAGGTTAGAGGTAGATGAGACTTAAATAATAGTTAAGAAAGGAGGAGCTATGAATATGTGGGAAGAGATTACAGAAAAGATAATACAAAAACTGAGAAACTAAAAGCCCTTGTTTATGGATACGGATAGCAAGGTACAGGCAGTGAAAATGTTTTTAGTCTCTTTCATTTTATATACCGGTTGGGCATTTTTTCTCAGTCAGAGGAGCAGTTGTGAACAATATTTAATAAGGAGTTGAAGGAATTTATCTGGGAGGGTAAGATGGCAAGAGTTTAGTGAGGATATTTTAGAGCTCCACAGTTAAGACTTATATACATAAAAGCAGACATAATTCAAAATGGAAATGGGGTGATGATAAAGCAACAGGACAGTGGGGGAGGGAGTACAAGCAATAAAAAGTGAGGGGGATTTTGGATGCAAATCCTTAAAGAGAATAATAACAACCATACAGAATAATATATTCATAAAGTTGCAGAAAATATTCTAAGAACTAAGCCAACACAAGTATGTACTAAGGGAATTTTGCCAACAGGGATCACTGTAAATAGGGATACAGAAAATATGCAAGGGGGCATAATGTACTGGAGAAAACTAGCAAAGGAACCAAAGTATTGGGAGCAAATAACTGGACAGGCAAAATTAATAGAGTGGGATGAGGCCAAGAAGATATTTGGACTGTAGGCTAAAGACTGCCTTTCCTACCAGGGATTGCTATAAGACTATAGGCTAAGAGAAAGAGATAAGGAAATCTCAAAAGAAAGACCTGCTCTGGTGGTGATTTTATTTGAATCTAGTACAGAAGCTGCTGTTTAAATAGTGATTATTAGTAGAACACATAAAACATTGCATGATAGCTATAGGAATCAATAAGAGGAGGTTAGAAAAAATTGGGAAGAGATACTCCAAGCAGACTTCAAAGAATGTTTTCCTGAGGTAGATAGCATATGTTGGAAGTGTGATGGGGGCAAAAGAGGTAACTGAAAACATGTTTTGGGAGTGTGGTAAGTTGGCAGATTTTAAAAATTCACTACAGAGTATATTAGGTGAGCAAATGGCGGTAACTAAGAAAATTATTATTATTATTTATTTTATTCATTTTCTGAACTGGGATATGGGATTTGAATTGCCTAGACATAGTAAGGGCATATTAAGATTAATTTTGTTTACTGCCAAAAAAGCAATTACTAAAAAATGGAAATCAAAGTCTAAACCAACTGTATTTGAAGTACTGAATAGTATAAAAGAGATAAAAAAGCTGGAAAGGGGATCTTTAGAAGAGGGAAGGAGCAAATTACATAGAAATAAATGGAAATTGTGAGAATAATACATGCGGGATTCTATTCAAGAGGAGGAGCGAGGTTTAAAGAAAGATAGGAATTCAGCAATATATGTAATGCTGGACTGATGATAGAAAGAAGGAAAAGCTACGTAATGTATAATGCATGTAAATGGAAAAGTGTTAATAAGGTTTGTTTTCTTTTCTGTTAATATATGCTCCCTTATGTCTTAAATGATAATTTAATAAAGGTGTTTAAAAAAGAATGTTTCTGCTGCCAAACTGGTATCAAACTTAGCTCTTTCTTTTCTAAACCAGTTTGTAAAAGTCCTAAAGTTCAAAATGCTATACCTTCATGACTTGTTACCTCTGATTCCCCCCTTATGTTTTTTATTAACTCTATAGAATTAAACAATGCATATCATCACATTCATATAGCCTCAAATTTCAAAACATGTTTAGGATTTTTGCTGCCTGAGTTATACTTTCAGTTCTCTACAAAACCCTTTGGGTTATCCACTGCTTCAAGGGTTTTAACAAAGTGTTTAGCTCCAGACTTAGCATATTGCATACTGCAAGGTATTCACATTTTCCTTTTGTAGATGATTTACTTATCTTCCCAGAGTCTTTTTCAAAGTGTCAGGAATCTCTCACTGGATGAGAGATCTCCTTCACAGTCTGAGGTTTCAAGAGAACATTCAAAAGTCTTGTTTGATTTCTTTTCACAGAATTGTTTTCCTTGGTTTTCTTCTAAATAACTCAGTTCAAAGAGCTTTTCATCCATAAGAAAAGTAAATCTATGTCTAGGTCTTTTCCAAGGTTTTTCCACTCAGTCCAAAGTTTTAGCAAGTGAATTTCTCAGGATACTAGGATTCATGGCCTCCATCATTCTCATGATTTCTGTAGCCAGATTCCGCATAAGAAACACAATATCTTTATGGCCCAATATCAATATACCCTGGCATTGCAAATTCTTGTACTGGGATTTGTAAAAAGAGAACTTCTTTGGTGGAAATACCAGTTTAATCTGGAGCCTGGTCTCCCATATTTCCTTTGAGTTCCAGTACAGTCTATAATTACAGACATTTTTTACTTTTCTTAGGGAGCAGTGTTATGGGCATAAAAGTGCAGGGTCTTTGGAACAAAAAGGGCAGACCAGAACACATAAATATGAAACAGACATTGGCAGTGATAAAGGCTATCAACTCTCTTAGTCATGGTTACAGACTCCACCACAGTGATGTGGGACATAAATGAACATAATTGAGAGAACCAGATCCTACCATCTGTGCAGACTAGCCATGGTAGCCTGGAATATAGTTTTTCAGAACAATCTTACTCTATAGGCATCTTACATCCTATCAGAACAAAATTTTGTGACAGACAAGCTGATCAGGACCAAGACAGGCCCTTACAAGTGGAAACTGATTCATGGAATCTTCCAGGATTTAATCCAGCTGTGTGGAACACCTCAGATATATCTATTTGTCTCTATCACGACAACTGGCAAAATTCTTCTCCGGGACTCCTTGTGAGCAAGCCTGGAAAACATGCATTTTTATTTCCTTGGACAGCAATGTTCCTGTAAGCTTTTCCACCCTTTCCACTGACATCCAGGGTCATTCTGAAGATTCAGAAGGACTCGCCAAAGATCATTGCGATGACTTCTTTTGACTACGGCAGTAGTGGGTCTCCCTTATTTTGGAAATGGCCAAGAGGAATTACCATAATCTTCTTCACAGACTGGACCAAGTCAAATGACTCATGGGTTGTTTAATACAAACCAGCTTGAAACAATTTCAAGTAACTACCTGAATGACAGAGTTTTAATACCTTTTAGGTACCTATTTTCTGAGGATTTACAGCAGATGTTAATGAAGGCAAAGAAATCTGTTAGTAGGAAATCATATATTAGTAAATGGAAAAGATTTTTAGTTGGTAACATGGGAAGAACCAGGACCCTATTAACATTAGTATTTCCCTATGTCTACAATATTGGTGGATTATTATCCACTGGCCTTTCTTACTTCTCAATTAAGGGTTGTTAGTTAACTTTTTCACCATGTCTGTCCATGGATCCTCCCATTTCAATGCATTCTCATGTTAAGTTTTTTGAAAGGGGTGATGCATATCAGGTCACCTAGAAAACAGGTGGCTCCTACTTAAGATTTCAGTTTTATTTTAGATAAAAATAACTCTTGCTCCATTTGAACCAACCCATCAGGCTGATTTGAGGCTCGTACCTTGGAAAAATAGTTTTACTGACTGCTCTGACTTCTGCAAGAAGAGTGTCTGAGTTGCAAGCTCACATGGTGGGTTGACCTTATTGCATTTTCAGTAAAGATATGACTTCCTTGAGAACTAACACTTCTTTTATGCCTAAAGTGGTATCAAAGTTTACTTTGAGCCAAGCTATCCATTTCCCAGTCTTCTTTCCAGAGTCTGAAAATGAGGGAGAAAGGGTTCTCCATACTCTGGCTATCCACAGCAAACTCCACGTAATTATGAAACCAAATACCAACCAATGTAAAAGAAATCCAGGCCACCTTGTTGAGGTAAAAAACAGTCTTTATAATAAGTCGGCAGTACAAAATATGAGCGCTTTTGTCTACAAGCTAGACTTCTTCAGATAAGACTCATATTACATCTGCCACCCTTCCCTTAAATAACATTTCCCCCAAGTTGATCAATTAACATTTAAAAGGGAACTAATTTTGAAGTTGCACTTTCCACAAATTTAATATCTCCGTGCATTTTCCAAAATGCAGCTCCTGCAGAACAATTTCTAAAGAAAAAACACACAATAACCTTGAGTTAAAAGATGTTGTACATAATATAAAATAAAACATTCCTCATACTACTACAACAATAACTGTACATATAAAAGGAGTCAACCACCTCCACCCGAAGATATGCTATTGATACATAAATAATATCATAAATCCTGTCGGGGATAATGTAGAAAATATATTAAGGTCCAGAATTACATTACCTAACATACCATTATAAAAGGAAAATAATCCCAAGAAAAATACTTATTACTAACAAGGAAGTGTAAACCTATTTTATATAATATAGGGCAATGTAAAGCTAAGGCGAAACCTGCTAAATATTTTCTGCTTTAGATATTAAGACAGGTTTGATGGTCACATATTCATTTAATCCTGGTGTAATAAAAGATTTTAATCTCAACTGCCATTTCAATTCTTTACCCAGCAGAATAGTTTTTATGCCCCCCCCCTTCCCATTATTATCTGTGATGAAATCAATAATACCAAATTTAAAACCATTCTATGCTGGGCATACCAATGAATGTTTATATAAGGCACTCGTCTCTTTCCCTGTTCTTATATCGTATCGGTGCTCATACATTCTATCTTTTAGTGCCCTTTCAGTTTTTTCTATATAGAATGCATGGCAACCCTCGCATTTAGCCATATATACTACCATCCTGGTTTTGCAGTTGCCCTTACAAAATCTTACCACACTATTTAAATCGTTATTCAACCTAATCTGTGTGTCTCTCAAAATCATATTACATAAATTACAGTTACCACATGAAGTAGTGGCTTTTAGAATACCTTTCTTTTTCTCTCCTTGCTCAAATATTCTTTTAATGTTTTTCCACTTCTGTATGTGAAAAGAGGTACATTCCCAACTGTTTCATATACTTCCTTATTTATTTTCAATGTATTCCAATTTTTTCTAATTATATTGGTAAATGATGCGGAAAACATATTGTATTCTAAGACACATGCCCCGTAGAAATGTTTTCTTTCCTTCCCTCTTTTTGTAGTTACATTAGTTGTAGTTTTTCCCAAAAGTGCCACATATTTACTTCCCCAACCTCTATATACTTCATCTAGAATTTCAATAACCATGTCGGTAGGGTACCCCCTTTCCAGGAATTTTTTACCCAAAAAGAGAAACTCTTTAAACAAGTCATTGAAGTCAGAGGTCATTCTAGCTATTCTGACAGCTTGACCTTTAATAATACTTTTCTTTTGCATCTGGGGGTGGTGGCTAGTATAATGTAAATAGCTATTACACCAGGTGTCCTTACGGTATATTTCAGATATGAAACCATTAGATGTTTTTATGATGGTGGTATCCAAATAATTAATACTATCTTTATTCCATATATGTGTAAAACACAAAAAAGAAGTA
Organism: Protopterus annectens; assembly: GCF_019279795.1. Classification (NCBI taxonomy): domain Eukaryota; kingdom Metazoa; phylum Chordata; order Ceratodontiformes; family Protopteridae; genus Protopterus; species Protopterus annectens. The sequence goes on from NC_056745.1 coordinate 1,139,787,439, forward strand.
CACCTATTTATGTAGTCCATAAATTGCTCTAAAATATCCTGACTACTGTCCCACAATATAAAAATATCATCAAGGAACCTCAGGTAAAGTCTTATATATTTTTGGAAATGACTGTGGAATACATATCTATTTTCCCATTATAGTAAACCAAATTGGCATAGACGGGGGCACAAGCTGCCCCCATGGCCACACCATTCCTTTGTTGGTAGTATTCCCCTTGGAAGCTGATATAATTATTATCTAAGATCACGTCCATAAGTTCCAAAGTTAACAATATCTTGTCATTAGGAAGAGTAGAATACTTGTAGAGACTTCTCCCAAAGTATTCATGTCCTTCCAATCGAGGAATACTTGTAAAAAGGTCTTTAATATCTATTGTCAAGAAGCTGCAGCTCTCAGTCCATGTGTCTTTAGTTAATTTAGTAAGAAACTCCCACGAATCTTTTATAAGGTGAGGAATTTTATCCACTATTTCCTTTGTACAATTATCCACTAACACTGCTAGGGAATGAGTCTTAGAATTTTTTGCTGACACTATGGGTCTGAAGGGGGGTTCACTGATGGATTTGTGAACTTTAGGTACACCAAAAAAGCAAGGTATAGAAGGGTAATTCTGCCTTAGAAAATTGTACAATTTAGTGTTTATCCTATTGTCCATCAAATATTCCTCCAACAAAGAGTCTATTCTCCTGCAAGCTATGTTAATCTGGTTTTTTGATACTGGTGAATATGTGGAAGTGTCTAACAATATATCCATAATTGCATTGTTATATTCCTCCACACCAAACAAGACAACCCCACCCCCTTTGTCAGGCTTCATAATACGACAATTACCCTGAGCTACCAATTCTTTTAATAAATACGTTTCATCAGCAGCCAAATTGGAGTGTTGTGCCTTCCATATATTTCTAGCATATTCTTCATAAATCTCATTTGTTACAATGTTTTCAAACATTAGCAATACAGGGTGTAGGGGTGGATTGTATGTACTACTTCTCACTAATTCTACAGGCATACTGTTCTGGTCATCTTTTTTATAGTTATCGGTATCTCTATTAATATTTTCATTGCTATTACTGTAACTGTTATTCTTATTATTGAACAAAATGTTTAAATTCAACTTTCTAAGATATAACTTTAAATCTATAAGCAAATTAGCTACATCACCATAGTCTGATTTCACAAATTTAAAACCTTTCGAAAAAAGTGTGAAGTGTTCCTTCGTCAAAATAATTGCAGTGTAATTAAATATTTTGAATCCCTTATATTCCATGACAATACCTTCCGTACCATCTATTGGTGTTATTTCCCCTTCCTCGTTACTTTCTTCCACCCATAGTTCATCCCATAAGTGTCGGGTGTTTGACCTGAATCCGAGGGATACCTTGTTTTGTTTGCCAAACACTCTGACCTTCTTGGTTCTAAAAAATGTTCACCTTCTTCGGGAAAGGAATCTAACTCATCCAAGGGTCTACGGGTATCAGTGCCTCCTGCTAATTCCCCATCATTCACCAATATTCTGTTTTCTAAATGTTCCCCTCGTGTGTCCCTTTTCTTAAAAACAGGATGCACCTTACTGCCCACTTTATTATAGTTTTTGTATGGACCAGGGTACATCTTACCCACCTCATATTGTTGTTTGTCCCTTGCATACTTTTTTTGTTTTCTAAAATAAATGTTAGAAGCCCTTTTGTCTATTTTAGCTAACAACCTGTTGTATAATTGCTCATACTCAGAGAACAATAGGTCGTTAACAATATCACCATTTAATTTGTTCACTTCAACGGTTAATGTAGCCAAAACTGCTTCTTTACATTTAATCAACCTGGACACTAAACCCATACCACATTCATTAAAAAAATTCATGAAAATCATCAATAATAGCTTCAGTGTAGTTTATACCGAAAGGGTATTTACATAATCTAAGTCCCTGCGGTACAATCTTATTATTAAAACAACATTTAAGATAACCATTGTCAATTTGCAAACATTTCAATTTAAACAATTTCTTTTCCAATGAGAAAATCATCTCTTTCAATGTTGGCACTACTTTGTAAGTTTCCCCTCTATAGTTATCATTCAGACAACCAAAACTACCACTTAAATTAATGTTAAAGTCAAATTTTTTGTCCATCACTTCATTGAAACATATAGAGGGTACCAAACCTGTACCGTAGTGCTTTCCATTAGCTTCCATGCATTTAGTAACGTTAACAGAATCATGATTTTCTAAAACAGAATTTCGAGCTAGCAAAACAGTACCTTGTTTTTCAGAGTTAATTGAGCCACAACCTCGCCCATCATTGTCGGGAATAGTCCGAGAACAGAAGGAATGGCAGGAACCTGTTAATACTGCTCCTTGTTGAGGAAAACTATCTTTTGCAGCGCCTGTGCCTGCCAACAATCCACTATTACTCGCACACGAACCTTCCGAGCATGGAGATGACGTCATCATCGCTGCTGAAGGTTTTGAGACCACCAAGGATGTATGTTCTTTAACAACAGTGCCACCTCCTGGTGTATTTTGGCTCAAAAGCTCAATGAGCCTGGTAAGATCACCTTTTAATGAAGCCACTTCATCCCGGACTTTCATAACTTCTTGCTCCGTTCTGACCGCTCTGTCAGAACTGTAATTATCTTCATTAAGTAAAGTTGTAGAATCTGATGATAAATCATCCATAATAGGTAGCGATAATAAAAAATGATTTGTGTAAACCTCTAAAGGCGGACAACTGGATATCAAACAAAAGACTCAGCAAACTCCACGTAGTTATGAAACCAAATACCAACCAATGTATAAGAAATCCAGGCCACCTTGTTGAGGTAAAAAACAGTCTTTATAATAAGTCGACAGTACAAAATATGACCGCTTTCGTCTACAAGCTAGACTTCTTCAGATAAGAATCATATTACATCTGCTACCCTTCCCTTAAATAACATTTCCCCCAAGTTGATCAATTAACATTTAAAAGGGAACTCATTTTGAAGTTGCACTTTCCACAAATTTAATATCTCTGTGCATTTTCCAAAATGCAGCTCCTGCAGAACACTTTCTAAAGAAAAAACACACAATAACCTTGAGTTAAAAAATGTTGTACATAATATAAAATAAAACATTCCTCATACTACTACAACAATAACTGTACATATAAGAGGAGTCAACCACCTCCACCCGAAGATATGCTATTGATACATAAATAATATCATAAATCCTGTCGGGGATAATGTAGAAAATATGTTAAGGTCCAGAATTACATTACCTAACATACCATTATAAAAGGAAAATAATCCCAAGAAAAATACTTATTACTAACAATGAAGTGTAAACCTATTTTATATAATATAGGGCAATGTAAAGCTAAGGCGAAACCTGCTAAATATTTTCTGCTTTAGATATTAAGACAGGTTTGATGGTCACATATTCATTTAATCCCAGTGTAATAAAAGATTTTAATCTCAACTGCCATTTCAATTCTTTACCCAGCAGAATATTTTTTATGTCTCCCCCCTTCCCATTATTATCTGTGATGAAATCAGTAATACCAAATTTAAAACCATTCTATGCTGGGCATACCAATGAATGTTTATATAAGGCACTCGTCTCTTTCCCTGTTCTTATATCGTATTGGTGCTCATACATTCTATCTGTTAGTGCCCTTTCAGTTTTTCCTATATAGAATGCATGGCAACCCTCGCATTTAGCCATATATTCTACCATCCTGGTTTTGCAGTTGCCCTTACAAAATCTTACCACACTATTTAAATCGTTATTCAACCTAATCCGTGTGTCTCTCAAAATCATATTACATAAATTACAGTTACCACAAGAAGTAGTGGCTTTTAGATTACCTTTCTTTTTCTCTCCTTGCTCAAATATTCTTTTAAAGGTTTTTCCAGTTCTGTATGTGAAAAGAGGTACATTCCCAACTGTTTCATATACTTCCTTATTTATTTTCAATGTATTCCAATTTTTTCTAATTATATTGGTAAATGATGTGGAAAACATATTGTATTCTAAGACACATGCCCCGTAGAAATTTTTTCTTTCCTTCCCTCTTTTTGTAGTTACATTAGTTGTAGTTTTTCCCAAAAGTGCCACGTATTTACTTTCCCAACCTCTATATACTTCATCTAGAATGTCAATAACCATGTTGGTAGGGTACCCCCTTTCCAGGAATTTTTTACCCAAAAAGAGAAACTCTTTAAACAAGTCATTGAAGTCAGAGGTCATTCTAGCTATTCTGACAGCTTGACCTTTAATAATACTTTTCTTTTGCATCTGGGGGTGGTGGCTAGTATAATGTAAATAACTATTACACCAGGTATCCTTACGGTATATTTTAGATATGAAACCATTAGATGTTTTTATGATGGTGGTATCCAAATAATTAATACTATCTTTATTCCATATATGTGTAAAACACAAAAAAGAAGTACACCTATTTATGTAGTCCATAAATTGCTCTAAAATATCCTGAGTACTGTCCCACAAGTAAATTGAGCACAATTGTCAGACATAACTTTGTGTGGACTACCATGGACTGAGAAATGACGTTTCAACATAGTAATACCAGTAGTGGACGTTAAGTTAGGTAGTAGTTGAACTCAAACAGTTCGAATAAGAGTTTACCAATACTTAGTAGCATTGATTGTTACACTCGAAGAGGTCAGTGGCCACTGTTGACCAAAGTATTTCAGGGACTATGCATACTGAACAAGAAGAAAGTACTTGAGCAAATGTTTCTCAGTAATGATTGCCACAATACTAATTATCTCACTCTTCTCTTAGTGGACATGGAACCTGGGTGACCACGATGTAAAATCTGGGTATATTCTTGTTGTAAGAAAGCAGGAACAACAATTTTAGGACCTTTGAAAATAATGCCATATTCCATCAAGATTTCATCTCTGTAAGGAAAATAGGTTTGCACTTCAGGTGATACACTAGATTGCTTTGACAGCCATCCAACATTAATGTAGTGATTGAGCTTCTGCAAAACTGGATCAGTCTTAGTGTTATCTCTTAACTCATCAAGCCTAGTGGTAGAAAAAGTATGCACTGCCACCACGTCAAAGTCAAAATTCTCTGCGTCAAGCTGTTCCATCATATTTCTACTGGCCTACCCTCTTGAAGTACAACTGTGCCTAGACCAAATTTTGAAGTGTACCAGGAAAGAGTGGCTGGTTTGTTCACATTATAGTATCTTAATGTAGGTGGGGTGGCAATTTTCTGCTTGAGGTCTTCAAATGCCATCTGGTGGTGTTCTAGCCATGACCATGCAACATTTTTGCATGTCACCTCTCTTAAAGGTGTTGTCAACTCACTGAAGTCTGGTATAAACTTGCCTAAATAGTTGACCATGCCTAGGAAATGCTGGAGAGCTTGAATATTGTCTGGTGCTGACATTTCAAAGATCACTGCTTGCTTGGTTGGATTTGGTCTCAAACCAGTACTGGTAAACAAATGACCTATATTTGTAATTTCTGGAAGGCTGAATTTGCACTTCAGAGGATTGAGCTTCAAGTTACTTCACTTGCTTTGTCTAGAACTGTCTTTAGGTTTCTGTCATGGTCTGCTTCACCACTGCCTCCAACCAATAAATCATCTACTATTATGGCAGAGGGATAACGCACAAAAATTTGCTCCATTGCATGCTGAAAGACTTCACTTGCAGAATTTCTTCCAAATGGCATCCTTAGGAATCTGTATCTGCCAAATGGGGTATCAAAAGTGGTTAGTAATGAGGATTTGCAATCAAGCACCACTTGCCTAAATTAACTTTTTGCATCCAAGACAGAAAAGACAGTGACATTCAGTATTAGGGCTGCGACCTCTTTGACTGTGCGCATTGGATGAGACGGTCTCTTCAATGCTTTGTTCAAATCTTTTGGGTCAATACATATTCTGATTTCATCTGAGCCTTTTTTGTGAGCTGCTACCATAGACGATACCCATTCAGTTGGTTCTGTAACTGGACAAATTACACCTTGCTGCACCATTTTATCCTGCTGAGCCTTGACTTTATTCTGCACAGCTATCGGAACTGATCTTGCCAGTCTGACTACTGGAGTGACCTCTGGGTCTAACTTTGCAGAATACACAACTGGAAGTTTGTGCAACTTGTCATTGAAAACATCAGCAGACTCTGAGAAAATGGCTTCAGAGAATTGGAACTAGGAGATGCACTTATGTGATGAACATCTTTGGTAAAAGAAAGTAGATTCATTCTCAAACTATCTTTGAGACCCAATAAAGACTGTACTGGCCTTCAGACTACATAAAATAACAAGTTGTAACAGCTCTTAGCCAAATAACATGAAAGCACCACTGGGCCTTCTGTTTGAATTTATTCACTTCCATAAGCAACAAGTTTCGTACCCCTGGCCGCATTGAGTTGCTCATTAGCTCTCACTTTAGCAAATGTGTCTGCCAATGTAACATTACACTTTGAACAGTGTCTACTTTAAGATCTGTGGATTTGCCATTCACCCGGACACTACAAAACACCTCGCTCTTTGCCAATAAATTTAACAAAAATTGATACACCATCTACATAGAAAGTTGACTGTTGCGTCTCTACTTGATCAACTTGCTTTTTTGTGTGACCTTTCTTTACAAATGTGTGGCCTTTACTTGATCTGTATAACTTTTGAAAATGGTCCCATTTTTTACACTTGTGACATTGCTGACCAAATGCTAAACACTTCTCTCTTTTAGACTCATGATTTGCACCACAAATGCAACAATTAACAATAAAGCTGGACTTGGGTTTTGCTGATTCATGCTTGTACTGCACTGAGGATGCTCCTTTAACTGAACTAGCCTTAGAACTTGCTGGAAAGCTACATGGTGTCCCTGGTGAGTCAGCAGGGGCTGTGGCTGCCATATGCTTAGGCCTACTTCTGTTCGCCACGTGTTGCATACTATCTCCATTTGCTCTGAAGTCTGCTGAAACCATGCTCTTGTCACTCGCAAGCATACTTGTGTGTTTTTCTGTCACTTCATAGACCTGACAAATCTCTATTTGCACTAAATATTAATTTAAACTAAAACAAAAAGCTCTACTAATACTAGTCTAGCACAATACAGGCAAGGCAGCTGCATTCATCATCCCAGAGCCCAGACTCACTCCACCACAACATTACTTAACTGAATTAATCAGTCTCTCACAGCTACTGAAAAAGTTAACTTTTGCAAAGTCAGCCAGGTTGCTTGCCGAAATGCCATAAAAAAAAATGAACACATGCAAAGCACTCAGAGCAGTACATACACACAAGAGATGTGACACATCCCCTGGAGCCCCTGCTGCACTGAATGAAGACTGAAATGAACAGGTCAGCTCGGCTTTCACTGACTCTGTGACTGTAGCTTAAGTTGCAAAATCAAACTTCACTTCTCATTCTTCTAATAAAGAAAAAAAAACACTGTTGGGTCTGTTGCTGGCTTGCTGCTGTTGCATGGTCCCAGTCTCCATTGTAGCCTGTTAGGAATCTGAATATTGAATTAGCTGTTGCTAATATTAAAGTTTAATCCTCCTATAGGAACAATTGTTCCAGAATGACAGCCACACTCATAGACTTGGATTAAACTATAAAGAAGGTTTTCAATGCTAAGATGCATGGTATAGCCTGTGCTTCAACTAAGTGCTGTCTGTTTTTATCTATCTTTATTCCTCTCACAGACTAGGAAAACATAGTTTCCTCTACTAGAGGAGTTGACATAATGGTTATGGTACTTACATCACAGATACAAAGTACAGGATTTGATTTTCACCTTGGGATGCTTGGCTGGGCTTAAAATACCCCATGGGGTCATTAGCCTAGTAATCAGCGATGAACCTATGAGAAGCACTCATTTATTTGATAGAGGAAAACTTTTTATTATATTATTATATTAATATTATTTATTATATTAAGTGTTCTTTTTTATTTATTTATTTATTTCCCCTTAAAACTTGTTACTAGATCAAGCCAAGGGCCTTAATCCAGTCATTTCCCTATGCAAGAGTAAGGAAAAGGACAATATTTCTTGCATCATGCTGTTTTGACCAGACTTTTTTTTACACTACAGTATCTACATTTATTAAAACTGAACAAGGAGGAAGAAAGGAGAGCAAAAACAGGGGTACCTGTTTACTTTAGTATTCCTATTACACTTGAAAATAACTGAGAAAGCTTTACTTTATAGCATGCAGGCTATGTCATGCATTATAAAAATACTACTGTTATGAACAAGCAAAATGTTGTTTTACTTAAATCATTTCCTTCCACTTCCTAAATGTTCTTTCAAACATTAATGACATGAAGTATGACATATGCTGTGAAGACCCTAGAAGTTTAACAAAGTCAAAGAAGTCCAATATTTCCAAGTTTTCTTGTTCTGTCATGTTTCACAAATGTAATTAATGGTTCACCATCAAATGATCAACAGTAACATGCTCAACAGCCACCTCCTTGACCATGGTAGCAGCGACTGTTGGAATGCTGATGTTCATTTGTACATCCATTTAAAAGGACGTACACTGGCAGGGAGTTTCAGCATGTATGTCAATGGGAGAGTTCTACCTTAAGGTTAACAGAATTTGCTGACGTTGCTGCGTCGCTCCTAAAACCTACTTTATATTCATGAGTCAACGTTATTTGTCGCGGAAATCACTGTTCGTGGATGCGATTTTTGTGCTTTTGATAGTAAGCCATAATTAATGCTTTGTAATCCCACATATATTTGTCAATTTCTGAGTTGCCGGCTTTCTTCCTGTTGATCTCCATCTCCCAAATCCAGTCTCTGCTTCATTTCCAATGTACTCCCGGTTCCTCTAGTCAACTCTTGTGCTTTTTTATGTCTTTTAAGCATTTTCCTTTGAAACACTGGAAAAGGTTTCACTGGCACAGTCTTTCTATGGACTTTATTTCCAGGAGAACAAGAAGCAGAATCTCCTTCTGTTTGATAGTTCACCTTTTGTTGGACAAAGTTTTGTATTTCCTCCTTAACATGTTCTGCATCAAAAAATTCATTTTGACCCTCCAGGAAAGAATATTTTGAAAATGGCTGGATACAGAATCTTAAATCTCATGTCTGCTTCTTGACATTCCCTGATTACTGGAATAAATTTACTCCACTTCTGCCTGCTGTACGAGTAATAATTTTCCATAAACAGTCTACTGTCTTCCACTTTTAGTACTTTGTCCTTCTGCCATGGTTTTGTCAGAATCAACTCTTTCCATCTTTACTATTAAATGTCTAGGCTGCTTTCTCATGGCCAGGTTTGGAGCTTACATGTGATGTGCCCTTTTAAATAGCATCTCTTTCTGTGGAATACCAGTCCAATTGCTTATTTGTGCATTCATTAAATTAATATGGTCTTTTCCTAACAGCTTCTCTGGTAAACAGAAAATCTCAGGGTTTCTCTACATACTCTGTCCTCTAATTCTATTATTTGTTGAAACTTCTTTTCTTGAACAGTCTCATACTCAGCCAGACTTTTCTTCATTTCTGCCTGTTGATTTTTGCAGTTATATCACCTCATCTGAATATCTGTTTAAAGCTTCATCTATTTTTTCCAGTCTTTTGTTATTTGAGTTGATATACTCCTTCAGTGTTTCATTTATTTTAATCATCTCTGAGTACATTTGGCTTATTTTTTCCTCTAGGTTACTGGAAGTCATGTCTTGTACCAAAGCTACTTTTTGCTGTACAGCTGTAGAATTCTTCCCAGTCAGTGTTTTCTCCTCACCTTTTTTGACTTTCAGGTTCTCTGAATTTCTTTTTGTCGACATCCAGACAATGCATTTACTAGACAGTTATTAAAATTCGCTCAAAAAGACAAGTTCATTGTTCTCTTTTCTGAGTTCTGTTTTCATACTGGGAGAGCTGAAATTAAGCTGTTACTCATGGTGCAGTCATCTTGGAAGATGACCTGATCTGACTTTGACCTTTTCCTCTCCATTATTAAGGACCATGTACTTTATGGATGCTCTAGTAACCATGTACAGATATGATCTATGTGTCCTTTGCACCTGGCTGCATACTTTTTACTGTTGTAACAACAGTACATAGCATGGAACGCCTTTGAGGTCCGGTGTGTTTTTATTCTGTGGTATGCTATGTAAAAGCAGCATAGAAAAGACACAATGGACTATATCTGTCACTTTAATTCCCCTTGACCCTATCCTTACCATCTGATGAAGCCCTATATCTTGCAGCATCACTACTGTTTTTATGCACCTAAAGTTGATACCTGACCAGGTACTGCCAGGTGGCTCAGATATACAAGTACTACTACTCCCTTTTTCTGCTTTTCCCAGTTCTTAATATTGACTATAAAGTTTTAATTATTTGTTGTTTTGTGCATGTAGTTATCTTTATATTGTAGTCAGCCATCCTCCAGTTACTTTCTGTCCATTGCCCACTCATTGAAATCCACAAAATAGGCCTTCAAATATAAGCACAGCAAAAATTGCACCCCTCCACCACACATCTCTCTCTGTATATATGTATATATATATATATATATATATATATATATATATATATATATATATATATATATATGTATATATCAAGAGAGAGAGAGAGATACTGACTCCAAGGCTGCACATTAGTGGGGAAAAGGATAAACTTCCAAATCCCTATTGTTACACAGTTTTGCTCACTTGTTCACATAACCTGCAAATAATTAATTTAACTGTTTGTTAACCATAAATTTCCAATGGTTTTGCAGTCAAACAACAGATAAACTGACTAAATGGACACACATATACACACATATGTGTGTCTGTGTGTGTGTGGGTGTGTGTTTCTTTGTCTATATGAACATGCTTGTGTTTGAGCCATGACTGAAAAGGGTTCATGGTCTAGACCATCTACTTAGCTAGTTAAATGTTAAATGAGTGAATAAATGTATTTATTTATTCTGTTTGTTTATTTGTTTGTTAAACAGGTGAATGAGCTGGTCTGATGACCCTTTTCAGCCATGACCCATGTCAGTTAGGTAATACAATGCACTTATGGACCTCTTAATTACAGCATATGTGTATACACAAACACTCACATTATTTAAGATAGTGCAACAGTTTGGTCTTTGTGGAATACAATGATGTGATTCTAGTGAAGTAGAATATCATATTTACAAGACATTGTTGATTATTGGGCAATAAACTGACATTTACAAAACACAATCAGTATTTCTTGAGTCAAAAGCTCATTATTTTGACTTGCAATGTATTAATGAAGAACACCCTAATTATATCCCCCAGTTATTTCAGTAAAATATACAATTTAGAAGGTATCATTGAACAGTGTGTAGTAATCTATGATATTTACAATGGAATAAAGACATCACAATCAATATTTATGCTGCCTTATTGCTATTATAATCTCAGACCAACATCTTGGTGTGCGATGGATGAGAAAGAGAAATTTTGGAGTGAATTGGATGACATGGTGGTGAGTGTACCCAAGGGTGGGTGACTGGTGATTGGAGTGGATTTCAATGGGCATGTTGGTGAAGGGAACAGAGGGGATGAGGAAGTGATGGGGAGGTATGGTGTTAAGGAGAGGAATGCAAAAGGTCAGATGGTAGTGGATTTTGCGAAAAGGATGGACATGGATATGGTGAATACGTATTTTAAGAAGAGGGAGGATTATAGGGTGATGTACAAGAGTGGAGGAAGATGCATACAGGTGGATTACATCCTATGCAGAAGGGCCAGTCTGAAGGAGATTGGAGACTGTAAAGTGGTGACAGGGGAAAGTGTAGTTAGGCAGCATAGAATGGTGGTCTGTAGGATGACGTTGATGATCAAGAAGAGGAGGACAAGTATGAGAGCAGTGCCAAGGATCAAATGGTGGAAGTTGAAAAAGGGTGATTGTGAGGTAGAGTTTAGGGAAGAGTTAAAACAGGCACTGGGGGGCAGTGAAGAGTTACCGAATAGCTGGGTAACTACAGCAGCGATGGTAAGGGAGACAGCTAGAAAGGTGCTTGGTGTGACATGTGGACAGAGGAAGGAGGACAAGGAGACCTGGTGGTGGAATGAGGAAGTACAGGAGAGTATACAGAGGAAGAGGCTGGTGAAGAAGTGCGATTGTCAGATAGATTTAGAAAGTAGACAGGAGTATAAGGAGATGAGGAGCATGGCAAAGAGAGAAGTGGTGAAGGCTAAGGGTAAGGCATATGGAGAGTTGTATGAAAGGTTGGACAGTAAAGAGAGAGAAAAGGACCGGTACAGATTGGCTAGACAGAGGGACCAAGCTGGGAAAGATGTGCAGCAGGTAAGGGTGATAAAGGATAATGAAGGAAATATACTCACAAGTGAGGACAGTGTGTTAAGCAGACAGAAAGAGTACTTTGAGGGGCTGATGAATGAAGAGAATTAGAGACAGAGAAGGTTGGATGATGTGGGGATAGTGAATCAGGAAGTGAAACAGATTAGCAAGGAGGAAGTAAGGACAGCTATGAAGAGGATGAAGAATGGAAAGGCTGTTGGTCCAGATGACATACCAGTGGAAGCATGGAGGTGCTTAGGAGAAATGGCAGTGGAGTTTTTAACCAGATTGTTTAATGAAATCTTGGAAAGTCAGAGGATGCCTGAGGAGTGGAGAAAAAGTGTTTTGCTATCTATTTTTAAGAATAAGGGTGATGTGCAGAGCTGTAGTAACTACAGAGGGGTAAAACTAATCAGTCACAGCTTGAAGTTATGGGAAAGAGTATTGGAAGCTAGATTAAGAAGGGAGGTGATGATTAGTGATCAGCAGTATGGTTTCATGCCGGGAAAGAGCACTACAGATGCAATGTTTGCTCTGACAGTGTTGATGGAGAAATATAGAGAATTTCAGAAGGCGTTGCATTGTGTCTTTGTGGACTTGGAGAAAGCATGTGATAGGGTGCCTAGAGAGGAGTTGTGGTATTGTATGAGGAAGTTGGGAGTGGCAGAGAAGTATGTAAGAATGGTACAGGATATGTATGAGGCTAGTGTGACAGTGGTGAAGTCTGCAGTGGTAGTGACAGATGCATTTAAGATGGAGGTGGGATTACATCAAGAATCAGCTCTGAGTCCTTTCTTATTTGCAATGGTGATGGACAGGTTGAAAGACGAGATCAGACAGGAGGCGCCTTGGACTATGATGTTTGCAGATGACATTGTGATCTGTAGTGAGAGTAGGGACCAGGTTGAGGAGACCCTGAAGAGGTGGAGATATGCTCTAGAGAGGAGAGGAATGTAGGTCAGCAGGACTAAGACAGAATATATTTGTGTGAATGAGAGGGAGGACAGAGGAATGGTGAGGATGCAGGGAGTAGAGTTGGCAATGGTGGATGAGTTTATGTACTTGGGATCAGCAGTTCAGAGTAATGGTAAGTGTGGAAGAGAGGTGAGAAAGAGAGTCCAGGCAGGGTGGAATGGGTGGAGAAGAGTGTCAGGAGTGATTTGTGACAGATGGGTACCAGTAAGACTGAAAGGGAAGGTCTACAAGAGGGTAGTGAGACCAGCTATGTTGTATTGGTTGGAGACGGTGGCACTGACAAAAAGGCAGGAGTCAGAGCTGGAAGTGGCAGAGTTAAAGATGTTAAGATTTGCACTGGGTGTGACACGGATGGACAGGATTAGGAATCAGTATATTAGAGGGTAAGCTCAGGTTGGTCGGTTTGGAGACAAAGCCAGAGAGGCGAGGTTGTGTTGGTTTGGACATGTGCTGAGGAGGGATGCTGGGTATATTGGGAAAATGATGCTAAGGATGGAGCTGCCAGGTAAGAGGAAAGAGGAAGGCCTAAGATAAGGTTTATGGATGTGGTGAGAGAGGACATGCAGGTGGTTGGTGTCACAGATCAAGATGCAGAGGACAGGAAGAAATGGAAACAGATAATCCACTGTGGTGACCTCTAATGGGAACAGCTGAAAGAAAAGAAGACCAGCATCTTGGTAACCCCTTCCTTCCCTCTCATCTTCAATTCTTACTTACATTACTATGTACTTTATGTAATCCTTGGGTGTACTATAATCCTCCACCTTCACCAAAGTCCATTAACAGTCAGTTTTTCTTGTAAGATCTGCATCCCAGTAGCATCACTTCCCACCACCATCACTATTATCCTCTATTGTATCATGCCCACAGCATCAGTATCTCCCTTCATTAATACTGCAGGTAACTGAATTTCCTCATTACCCCATCTCTGGCTACAGCATGTCTTGAGAGGCAACCCAACCCCTTTCTTCCTGTAACCCCCCCCCCCCATGTGCTGTCATATCTTTGTTCAAATGTTCCACTTCTAGCCACATAACCCTGCTATGTTGCTTCTTCCCTAGCTTATTTTAAAATGACCTTGTTTTAATGTATTTCTCCAATGATGTCTTTAGCAGATTTCCCATTATGATTAAGATGTAGTTGTTTCATACTGTAAAACTTGTTCATCTACTCAGCCTTCCAAGAATTCTGGCACTTGCTCCTTCTACCATTTCCAATGTCACTCATTTGCTTACAGAATCCATTAATTTATACTGTCAGCAATATGCAGACTTAAGAACACATCTGAGTATTCCATTGTTAATATTTTGGAGCCACCATGAGGTTCAGCTTTTGGGGGACTCCTGTAAGGTACTGCTACTACCACACCACTCTCATAACCTGATATCACACCGTTTCACCATTTTCCACCTTCCAGCCCTGTTCCTTTTCTTTACACCTCCAGTGAGCCCCTTCTTCCTCACCCTCACTTTATAATAATTTTAGATGGCTTTCACATAAAAAGCTCCTCTGTCAAATCACATACACACACACACACACACACACACACACACACACACACACACACACACACACACACACACACACACACACACACACACACACACACACACACACACCATGAACGTTAGTTGTAAGTTTGTTAAACACATCTGTAGTACATCATAGTAACTTACCATATAGCTCAGTCACATGGCCATTGTCACTCTGCCTGCTAATAATCAGCTTCACATCATCAGCTTCATTTATTTATTAATTGGGAAAGTGAAGTGGTCCAGCACAACAGACCCTTTTTAGCTAAGACCCAAACCACAAGGGCAAGACTGAATGCAACACACACAGACATATATGTATATAATGACAAATGCAACCAGCGTATTTTGGGGAAGAGGAAGGAAGTTTTACATATGGGGTATACAGCTTTAATGGTAACAATCTAGCTACAATCATAGGTTATAGGTTATGATTTGGATTTCATGTGGTAGATGTTCTAAAGAGTTCTGTATGACTATACACCTAACTGAGGGTATCCCACTTCCTCAATGGCTCTGCTAGTATTAATCCTTATTTCAGACATTTGTTACATGGTGTCAAAATGAAGAAATATCTACCAGGAATTGTAAAGTATATTTGTTGTCAAGAGTTTGTTTAGAATTACATAAGTCGAATTCATACTAGAAATATGTTCAAAGCTGCATAGAAGTTTTGCAAAAACTGGAAGCTTTGTATACAGATATTTGATGTATTACTCACTGCAAGTAGATTCACCAAGAAGCTTGTCCTATATTTCCGCATGTCCCTGAGGAGGGAACTTTAAATGTATTTAATTCATTTACTTTTCTTGAAGAATAAAAAGACAAATAGCAATACCTAGAAGTTAGGGTACTATTCTGAGCCTCCAAAAAAAAACCACAGAGCTAATGATGGTTGGTTTAATTAAGTTGCATGACATACAAACAAGAGACAGAATAATCTGCGTTGTAAAAAATTAAGAAACAGAAAGCAATATTTCAAGAGAAACAGCCCAGGCCTTTACAACTATGGAAATGTGGAAATCAAGTGAAATTACTAGTACCCAGTTAAAAGAACGAAATGAGGAAGAGGACGTATAAGAAAAAACGTGAGCCAATATTTCAAAAGTGAGAAGTGAAAAGGGAACGTGTTGCAAAAGTAAAGGATATGATAAAGGGAATCACATAAATGTGCATTTCAGTCAAAATGGAGACCAAAGAAACATAGATTTTCTAAGATGCATATCAAAAAAGTGTTAAAAACCTGTATGTTGTTGAAGACAGATCTGAAAATGAGTTTGTTTGTAGGTACTAGCTAGAATGGCAATAATTAGTACAGAAAAGTCAGAAAATGTGTAACAGAATGCCAAGAACTATGAATTTAAAGTTGACACTGGTGTAGGGTGTAACATTTTGTGCAGTGATACCTTTAAAGCATTGGGTCCATTATGCACTAAACAGAACTGGATGAATATTAATATATTGTAGTTATCCAGTGGCATTATTACATCAAAAGATACTGAAATATAAATATAAAAAAAATAAAATATATAAGTTTGTTTTTCAAGTCACAACAGAAAGAATTTTGAGTTTTTTAATATACTGGGTCATTTCACTTACGAGATAATAGGAATGCTAAAATAAATTCACAGTATAAAAATAAAGACTGCACATGTATATTGGAAATCAGAGTGCACATGATGTGTGCTATATCTTTAAGAAGCATGTTAAAGATGTAATATGCATGTATAAATGTCAAGCATGTGCCATTCCTAGTGCAATTTTGAGAGTGCAGCCAGACAGTAAGCATGTATGATTCCAGCAGTTAGTTTGTATATAAGTTACTTATGTGTTTGTATAAAATAAAGCTGCTTGAACAGAACCCACAAAGACTCTTCTATTGTGTCCAAAGTAGGAGAGTGACATGGTGTCAGAACTGGGATCGCAGAAAATAATATTTGGAGCCATGAAGTGCGGATATGGCAGTGAAGGTAAACTAACAGAAATGAGCATGAAAAAGAGCCAGAAAAGAATCAAACGTAATGAGAATACGTATAAACTACTTATTTTATAGAAAAGGTAAAACAGAGCATTACAAGGGCACAAACTACATTATTAAACAAGCAGGAGGCACAAAAGGTTTCTTAAGCAAGGGAAATGTTTAAAATAACATTTGACAAAACGATTACCAGAAAAGTAAAATGAGCATGTTTAAGGGTAAAACGGGGATGTTTAGAGTAAAACGAGCACAAGAAGAGTACAATGGACATGAAAAGAGATTAAATGAGCAAAACGAATAATAATAAGGGCAAAAAGGGCACATTAAGCATAAATAAAGTATGGCGACTGTTTGTTTTTTGGCAAAGTACTCTCTTATGGCATAATTGCAGCTTGGTGTTGTATGAAAGGCATAACTAAAGTTATTTGAAGTATCTCAAAGTGTGTAAAAGTGCTTACAGTGTGTGCTTATTACTCTGTATGTATTCCAAAGAATTTATTGTGTGCAAAGTGCAACTATTTCATGAAGCACAGGTTACAACTCATACCATAAATTTCGGCCACAGAACCTAAACCGAAATACAAAAGGCGGGGCCGTATCCATTTTCATCAAGGGTACCCACACCTCCAGGTTAGTGGCACAGCATGATGCATTAGAGATCATCCACGTGCAACTAACAATGGGCAAAACTGAAATTCAAATTGTAGCTTGCTATAGATCACCTACCATGTCCCAGGACCCCCATTCCTCATTTCTGGAAACACTGGGAAACATAAAGGTCCTACTAAACACCCTAATATTGGGTGATTTCAATTACCCAAACATTAACTGGGAGAACTACTCAAGTACTAACTCCCTTGCCCAACTTTTCCTAGAATTTATAAACTCAAATGCCCTGGTTCAACTGGTCAACACTCCCACCAGAGGTGACAACATATTGGACCTGGTCATCACCAACATGAGCGACCAGTGTTCCACACCAGAGGTCAACCCCTCGCTGGTTAGATCTGACCATAAACAAATCACTTTGGATATCCATATTCCACCCCCTCCCCTGGACAAGAAAGCCACCATGAAAAACTTCTCAAAAGCAAACTTCATGCTACTTAAGACTGAGGTGGAAAGTTTCAAATCCCCCATGCTGAAGGATAACACTGTCCAAGCTGCAAAATCCTTTACTAATGCATTCTATGGGCAGCTACAAGAATGCATGGATCGTGCCATCCCAAGCAAAACCAAGACTCACTCCTCCAAGAAAAGGAAACCAGTCTGGTGGACTCCTGCCATAAACAAGCTATACAACAGAAGGAGGAAACTAGTACAGAAAAGAGTAAAATCCAGAGAAGGGAAGACATCCCTGATCAGTATCAGCAAGAGACTACGATCCCTCATAAAATCATCCAAGGCGAGCTTTGAAAGAAAAATTGTCAAGGACTCCAAAGATAACCACAAGGCATTCTTTAGCTATGTCAAGAATCTAAGTGGCAATGCTCAGATCTGCTCGGAGTTAGTGCAGAATGGCACAAAATACACTGAACCGACTGATATCGCCAACATCCTGGCAGACAGGTTCAGTGCAAACTTCACCCCAATCTCACCCCCAAAAGGACCCATAACCATACCAGAAGAATGTAGAGTCCCTGAAATCACAGACACTTAGGTTAAAACAGCCCTCTCCAAAGCCAAAAACTCAGCATCAATGGGACTGGACAGTGTCCCAGGCTGCATCCTACATGAGTTCAAAGATGAACTAACCCCTCACCTAAACATACTGTTCAACCTCAGCCTCTCCACAGGCTACATACCCATAGAGTGGCACACAGCAACAGTTATCCCGCTCCACAAAGGTGGAGCCACAACAGACCCTGGGAACTATTTCCCTATAAGCCTGACTAGCTTGGTCTGCAAGGCTATGGAGTGCATCATCATGGAACTCATTAACAGAAACATTGAGAATCTCCAAACACTGGACCCTACCCAGTTTGGCTTTGTTAAGGGCAGATCATGCCTCTTAAACCTGGTGGACTTCTTTGAGACAGTTACCAAGGCTATAGATGAGGGAAAGGTGGTACACACAGCCTACCTAGACCTCGCTAAGGCCTTCAACACCATTCCCCATTCTGGTATTATAGACAAGTTCACCAGCCTGAACATAAACCCCTACATCACAAGATGGGTTGTCAACTGGCTCATGGACAGAACCCACATGGTGACAGATGCGGGAGCTAGGTTTGTCTGTAAACCAGTTACAAGTGGTGTTCCCCAGGGCTCAGTCCTAGGACCCCTCCTGTTCAGCATATACTTCTCAGAGGTACAGACAAGCACAGGAGGACTATGGCTGACCAAGTTCACTGACAACTGTAAACTAGGGGCTATAATTGACTCTCCGGCTGACACAGATATCCTCCAAAAGGGTCTTACTGAGACGGATACCTGGTGTCAAAATCATGGCCTCAGGCTAAATGCCAAAAAGTGCATAGTCATCCCCTTTGGAAAAAACAAAGTGCCCACAAACTACCACATAGGTGGCAGTCCCCTAAATATGGAAGACGTAATAAGGGATCTGGGGACTCAAGTAGATAGTAATCTCACCTTTGATAATTACATTGCCAAAGTGTTTAGAAAATCCTTTTACGTGGCCCACCTAATCACAAAAGGGTTTGCATCCAGATCAAAAGAGGTTATTGTGCCCCTCTACTCATCACTCATCAGACCCATCTTAGAGTACAGTGCCCCATTTGGAATGTACCTTACAAGACACCTGCAACAGCTGGAAAGACCACAGAAGTACCTCACCAAGAGGATCAATGGCCTCAAACAGATGCCCTATGCAGCTTGACTGAAGAAACTCCAGTTGTACTCGGTTGCATACCGCCAACTCAGAGGTGATCTCTGCCTGACATACAAGGCCATGTCCAACCCAGAATTGATGGACATGCTCCACTTAAAAAACCTTATCCCCTCAAGCCACATGCTCTAGGGATCTAAACCTTACCACAACAATAAATAGGATGTGCTGGAGGTAGATTCTTGTCCCAGAGACTTCCCATGATTTGGAACAAGATCCCAATCTACATTAGGCAGAGCTCCTCGCTAACACTCTTCAGAAGAACCCTTGACGAGTGGATGGGAAACAGAAAGTTTACCTCGGGGATCACTTCAGTGGCTCTGCTGGACAGAGGCACAGTGAACTAATCTAAGGGGACGGCGAAAGCCAACACATTCTGGCTAGGCTTATAAATGCCTTCGGGCAGATAGCCTAGTACCCACCTATGAACCTAATAACTATTTCTGATCATGTCCCAATAATGACTAAAATAAAAATGCAGGGTAATGAAATAAAAATGAGACACTGGCATTTTCCCACCTGTTTGTTAAAAAGAAAGGAGTTTAAGGAATGGGTAGTGGAAATTGTTTGGGAGTTATTAAGGAAGATAGAAATTTCTTCTAAAAATATAGCTAGGGATTGGGATAGATCTAAACTTGAGTTTGTAAATAGGATGAAGATGAAAGACAGAAAGACAGGTATGGTTAAGAAGTAACAATAATTAATTAGAGGGACTTACAAAGGTTAAGGTATTGCAAAATGGGTGAATCTCACAGAACAAGAAAAGGAACAATTTTAGAATGTTAAGCAGAAAATAACGGATTACCTCAATAATATGCATGAGTTTAGAAAGACTTGTTAAGCAACTGTTTTTTGATAATAACTCCAAAGCACAAAAACGTTAAGCACACCAACACAGGCAACAGAAATTAGAAAGGGATTTTGCCTATAACAAGGAAGATAACCAGAAATCATGTGGAGGTACTTCAAATATTTCAGAAATTTTATGAAAATCTGTACAAAGCAGAGAAATATGGAAATCAAGAAATGGTACAAATGGAAGTGTTTATGGAAGAATTAAATATGCCAAGGTTAGAGGCAGCTGAGGCTCAATTACTAACAGTTAGGATAAAAGAAATGAGATAAAAGGGTGATGTATAACAGATATACAGGAAAGTCCCTAGGAATAGATGGCATTCCTGTGGAAGTTTAGAAGCTAGGAGGGAAAAAAAGCTGACAAAGATATGGAAAGTTTTGTTTAACAGTATTTTAAAAGGAGGAGAAGCGCCAACATCCTGGAAGAAAGAGTTGGCAGCTGTTATACTTAAAGATAGTAAAGACTCATCAGATCCATCTTCAAATATTCCCATTTCAATTCTAAACCATGATTATAAAGTGTTTATAGCTAAATGAATGGCAAAGCTGGTGCCATCATTGATAGATATTGATCAATATGGTTTTGGGGAAGGGAGGCAAATATTTGACAACATTAACAGAACAAAGATGATCCAGAGGGAATCAGAATATAAGAAAATACCAGTGCTGTTGGTGGGTCTTCATGAGAAGAAAGCATTTGACAGAATAAGTTGCAATTTTATTATCAGGGAAATGGAAGCATTTGCATTCCCTGATAAAAATTATAAGGTTGAGTATGATGATATATGAGGGATCAGAGCTGAAAATTAAAGTGTGTGGGTTACTCTCTAAGTTGTATTTGAGCAGAGGAACCAGACAGGGGTGCCAACTTTCCTAGTTGTTGTTTGTGTTATACTTAGAACCATTGGACAAAGAATATAAGACACTCAGAAATTCAAGAATATAATTGGTATTGTAGTCAAGAAAAGTTGGCTTTATTTGCAGATGATATTATTTTATACCTAATAAAACCTGAAAGTGACATTTCAGTATTGTGGAACATTTTGAGACAGTTTCAAGTCTTTTTCGGATACAAAATTAATGAAGATAAAAAAGGCAGTAGCTGTAAATTATGTACCCACATATGAATTAGTTTGGCAATACCCATATTTATGGGGAATGATAAAAATGAAATACTTAGGAGTATGGATTAAAAAGGATTCTATTGTGTCAGAGACTAAACAAAAGATAATACAAAAACTGAGAAACTGGAAGCTCTGTTTTATGGATTTGAATAGCAAGATACAAGTCAAAATGTTTTTAGCCCCTTTAGTTTTATACACAAGTCAGGCATATCTTTAGCAACCAGAGGAGACGTTGTGGATAGCAATTAATAAAGAGCTGAAGGATTTTATATGGGAGGGGGAAGACAGCACCAGTCAAATTGGATAAGCTGATTCTTCCAGTAGAACAAGGTGGTTTTGGATTATCTGATTTGAAGGGTATTTCAGACATACATGGTTAAGCCTCCTATACATAGCACAAGCAAAAACCTATAACTAAAAGTGGAAAGGGATGATGACAAAATAGGGGTGAAGCTCAAGAAACAAGGAGAGACTTGAATTTTGGATGTGGATCATTATGGAGAATAACAATAACCATACAGAATATATTCATAAAGTAGCAGAAAGTATTCTAAGAACAAGGTCAACACGGGAATGGAGAAAGGAGATTCTGCGATAGGTATAACTACAATTAGGGATACGGGCAATAGGCAAGAGGGGACTGGAATTTACTGGAGAAAACTGGCAAATGAACTAAGGTTTTTAGAGCAAATAATTAGAGAGGGTAAGGTAACAGAATGGGAAGAGGCCAATAATTTATTTGGACTGTAGGCTAGAGATTGCCTTCCCTATCAAAGTTTGATATCAGACTATTGGCAAAGAGAAAGAAATAAGGGGATCCTAAGCAAAAGACCAGCACTAGTAGAGTTTTTAGTAGAATCTAGAACAAAAGCTGCTGTTAAAAAAGGGATAATTAGCACAGCATATAAAATATTGCATGATAACTATAGGAATCAATCAGAATAGGTTAGAAAAGATTGGGAAGAGAGATTGGGTAAACAATTCACAAAGAAACAATGGGGAATATATGTCTGTCTCACAAATATGCTACAAGAGTTAGGATCTCTGCTTGGAAGTGTTTACATAGGTATTTTTTTTAACTTTAAACAAGAAACATCTTTATTAAATCATCATGTATAACATGGGTCATGTTATATTTATATAAATGAAAACAAATCATAGATACATAGTCTCATTTGCAAACATTATACATTCCAAACCATACCGACACAACTGTAGCTGCAAACATTATACATCACTTTTAACATATCCAGTCATTGTTAGTCAGCCATTACATAGCTCATTCAAATCCTGCCTTCTTTTAATCCTCATTCCTCCTCTGCATTAATTGATCCCAGGTTTCTCATTTTTCCTGTGTAATTTGCTCCTACCCTTTTCTAAAAATCCCAATTCCAGTAGTTTTTTTCTCTGTTACTATCTTTGTTACTTCTAGTAAAGTTGGTTTAGACTTTGATTTCCATCTTCTAGTAATTGTTTTTTGAGCAGCCATTATAAATAGACTCAGCAAGGCCTTACTATGTCTAGGCAATTTTTATTCTGTGTCACACCTCCAACATTTACTGTCTACCTGAGGAAAATTTTTGAAGTCTGCTTGGGGTATAAAAGTACCTATGTAAACACTGCACTGCTAGGCAAAGATCCTAAATCTTCTAGATTTTTATTGCATATTTGGGAGGCATACGTATATCCCCCATTGTTTCTTTGTGACTTGCTTATCTAATCTCTCTTCCCAGTCCTTCCTTACCTCCTCTGATTGACTCTTATAGTCACCATACAATATTTTACGTGCTCTACTAATTATGCCTTTCTTAATGGCAATTTCTGTTCCAGATTTCTTTTCTCTTTTCCTATACTCTGATCTCATTCCTTGATAATGGAAGGTAATCTTTACCCTGCAGTACAAATAAATTGTTTTTTAAACACCTTTATTGAATTATCACTTGTGACATGGACACATTTACATTTATACAAAAGCAATCAAACTGTAGTAACATGTTAAAATTAACAAACATTATGCTTCACATATATTGCTATATATCATATAACCTACGCAACATTACATAACTTATTCAATTCCTGACCCTTTTTTTTAAACAAGACACATCTTTATTAAACCAACACGTATGACATAAACAATCATACGTTTATATCAATGAAAACAAACTACACAGACACAATCCTAGTTGCAAGCATTTTGCATCACAAACCATACTGACACACTTCCAGTTCCAGACATTATCCATCACTTATAATCTATCCAATTGTTTTCAGTCAAACATTACGTAGCTCATTTTTAAGTCCTACCTTCTTTTGCACCTCATTCCTCTCCTGAATGTATTGTTCCCACAATTCCCATTTTTCCTATGTAGTTTGCACCTACCTTTTTCTAGAGACCTCAATTCCAGTGGTTTTATCTATGTTACTATATTCACTACTTCTAATATAGTTGGTTTAGATTTTCATTTACATTTTCTAGTAATTGCTTTTTCAGTAGCCACCATAATTAGAGACAGCAAGGGCTTACCATGTCTAGGCAATTCCGATTCTGTATCATAGCTCAGAAAAATCATCTGCCTCATCACACCAAACTGCCCACCCAACATCTCTGACAATGTATCCCATAGGGAATCCTTAAAATCCACCAACTCATTGCACTCCCAGAAAATATGTTCCCAATTACCTCTTTCTTCCCCATCACATGTCCAACATTTGCAATCTACCTGAGGAAAAACTCTCTGGAGTCTACTTGGGGTATACAAATATCTATGTAAACATTCCAAGCAAAAATCTTAAATCTTCTAGATTTTGGGAGACATACATATATCCTTCATTTGTTTCTTTGTGAATTGCTTATTCAGTATCTCTTCTCAATCCTTTCTAACTTCTTATTAATTATTCTTATAGTTATCATACAATATTTTATATGTTCTACTAGTTATTTCTTTTTTAATGCCAGCTTCTGTTCTAGAGTCTACTAAATACTTTACCAGTGCTGGTCTTTCATTTAGGATCCCCTGTTTCTTTCTCTTTGCCTATACTCTGATATTAACCCTTGATAGGGAAGGTAATCTCTAACCTGCAGTCCAAATAAATTCTAAATTCTTGGCATCTTCCCATTTTATCATCTTTCCCTCCCTAGTTATTTGCTCCCAATACCTTGGTTTCTTTGCTAGTTTTCTCCAATAAATTCCAGCCCCTTCTTGTCTGTTATCTATATCCCTAATTACAGTCATCTCTATTTGCAAAATTCCCTTTCTCAATTCCCGTGTTGGCTTAGTTCAGTCCAAATAAATTTGTTGTGTTTTCCCATTCTATTACTTTTCCCTCTCTATTTATTTGCTCTCAATACCTTGGTTCCTTTGCCAGTTTTCTCCAGTAAATTCCAGCCCCCTCTTGCTTATTGTCTGTATCCCTAATTGTAGTCATCCCTACTGGCAGAATCTCCTTTCTCCATTCCTGTGTTGGCTTAGTTCTTAGAAGATCTTCTGCTACTTTAAGAATATAATATTCTATATGATTATTGTTGTTCTCCTTAAAGGTCTGCATCCAAAATCCCAGCCTCTCCCTATTACTTCAGCATCCCCCCGTTTCATCATCTTCTCTTTTTACACTGAGTTATAGTTTTCTGCTTGTGCTATGCACAAGAGCCTTAACTGAAATACCCCATTCAACCCAGGTAATCCCAATCCACCCTGTTCTATTGGAAGAAAAAAAACATATCCCATTTGACTCTTGTCATCTTCCCCTCCCAGATAAAATCCTTCAGCTCTTTGTTAATTGCTATCTACAACTTCTCATCTGGTTGATAAAAATATGCCTGACTAGGAACTTCCAATATGGGTGCACATTGAGTAACAGCTTGTTTCTAGCTCTCCGAGTGTGAAAACAGAAACTCAGCAGAGAAGGCCAATAGACTTGTGCTTATGAGTACATTTTAGTAACTGGCTAGTAAGTACATTGACTGGATTCCAGGAATAAAGAAATACAGAAGACCTGGGAAAAAATCAGTTACAAAAAGCATGGAAGAAACACTGACTGGGGAAAGGTTCTGCAGCTGTGCAGCAAAAAGCAATGCAACATTCAGACATGACGTCTAATAACCTACAGTAAAATATAAGACAACTGCATACAAACCTGGTTAAAATAAACAAAAAAACTGATGGAGTATATCAACACAAACAACAAAAGGCTAGAAATATGGAAAATGCTTTAAACAGATATTTAGATGAGATGATAAAGCTGCATGAATATTAAACTTCTCAGGAAGAGATGTTTTAAAAAATAGAATTAGAGGACAGAGCACACAGGGAAAACCTGAGATTTTCAGCTACACCAGAGAAGCTGGAGGAACAGACTGCATTAATTTTATGAAAGCACAAATAAGCAACTGAACTGGTATTCCACAGCAGGAGTTGTTAGTTGATATTCTGTATGATTATTGTTATTCTCCTTAAAGACCTGCATCCAAAATTCCAGTCTCTCCTTGTTTCTTGAGCTTCCCCCATGTTTCATCATCATCCTTTCTCATTTTGAAATATAGTTTTCTGCTTGTGCTATGTATAGGAATCTTAACTGTGTAGCTCTAAAATACCCCTTCAAATTGGGTAAACCCAATCTGCTCTGTTCTACTGAAAGAATCAGCTTATCCCACTTGATTCCTGCTGTCTTCCACTCCCAGATGAAGTCCTTAAGCTCTTTATTAATTTCTATCCACAACTTCTCCACTGGTTGATAAAAATGTGTCTGACCTGTGTATAAGACTAAAGGGACTAAAAGCATTTTAACTGATTGTATCTTATTATCCATATCCATATAACAAAGCATCCATTTTCTCTGTTTTTGTATTATCTTTTGTTTAGTCTCTTCCCACATATCCTTAGCTGCCACACTAGAATAATTTTTAATCCATATTCCTAAATACTTCATTTTATCATGTAGACATAAATATGGATGTTCCTGATCCAATTTGTGTGGAGGTATGTAATTCACTGTTATTGCCTTTGTTTTATTCATTAATTTTGTATCCCAAAAGTATCTGAAACTGTCTCAAAATATTCCACAAGACTGTAATGTCTCTTTCTGGTTTTGTCAGGTATGAAATAATATCATCTGCAAATAAAGGCAGCTTGTCTTGACTACCATACAAATTATATCCTTGAACTTCTGACTCCGTAGTTTTCTTTGCCAATGGTTCTAAATATCATGCAAATTGCAGAGGGGAAAGAGGAAACCCCTGCCTGGTTTCTCTGCTCAAGCAGAAACCATCAGAGAGGACCTAACCCACTTTAATTTTTGCCTCTGATCCCTCATGTATCCTTCTAATCAGCCTTATAGTTTTTCCAGGTAATGCAAATGCTTCCATTGCCCTGTTCATAAAGTCCCAGTTTACTGTGTCAAATTCTTTCTCTGTATCAAGACCCACCAACAACAATGGTATTTTCTTACATTCTTTCCTCTGGATCATAAATACTCTGTTAATGTTGCCAAATGTTTGCCTCCTCTCCACAAAACCACATTGATCTATATCTATCAGTTTTGGCATTAGTTTTCTCATTCTTTTAGTCATTATAGATATGAACACTTTATAATCATGGTTTAGTATAGAGTTATGGTTGAGGGTGAAGCTGAATCTGATGGATCTTTACCTTCTTTAGGTACAACTACCACTGCTTTCTTCCACAAGGTTGGTACTTCTCCTCCTCTTAAAATACTGTTAAACAAAACCTTTCAGATCTTTATCAATTTTTTTCCTCCTAGCTTCGAAACTTCCATAGGAATACCATCTATTCCTGGGACTTTCCTGTAGATTGGTTATATATCACAAATTTTATCTCATCTCATCCTATCCCAACTGTTAGTAATTGAGCCTCCTCTCCCTCTAGCCGTGGCATATTTAATTATTCCACAAACAGTTCCATTTGTATCTTTTCTTGATTTCCATATTTCTCTGCTTTTTTCAGACTTTCATAGAATTTCCAAAATAGTTTTAATACTTCTACAGGGTCACTTGTTATCTTCCTAGTTATAGGTCCCCTAAACTTGGTGACAGCCTTTTCTATTTTCTGTTGTCTGAGTTACTGTGCTAAAATTTTTTGTGCTCTAGAGTTATCACAAAACAGTTGCTTAATAGCAATCTCTCTAAACTCATGCATATTATCAAGGTAATCCCTTATCTTCTGTTTAGCATTCTGTAGTTGCTCCTCTTCTTGATCTGTGAGATTACCCCTATTTTGCAATACTGTAATATTTCTCAGTCCCTCTAAATAATTCTTGTTACTTCTTAACCATATATCCTTTTTTATTTCCACCCTGTTTTTAAATTCCATTTTAATTTTATTCCACTCCCCTAGCTATATTTTCAGAAGAAGTTTTTATCTTCTCTAATAGTCATGAATAATTTCCTCTACCCACTCCTTAAATTCCTCTCTTTTTAACAGAAAGAAAAATATTTTGAAGATAGCTGGCAACAGCAGTTTGAATCTCACACCTGCTTCTCAAAATTCCTTATATAATGGTGTGACAAAATGAGGTACTGCCAGCACAGCCAGCTGGAATTTTGTAAATAATTATATGTTATTTCTGAATATCAAACTAATTTATACAAGATGCATGTGTTACAAATGTATTAGACCTGTGTCTTGTATATATCAAACTGCTTTACACAGATGTTTGTGTTGAAAAGGTATTTGTGAAGTGCTTGTTTAAAATGTATCCACAGTGTGCCCTACTGGAAGAGAACAGAAATGTGCATGTACTATTGTAACTGTTTGAATGTATATATTAACAGAGGAAACCAGAGGGTTAACCTCAGTCCAGCAAACTTTAGAAAAATATTTAAAATTAAATCACTTTATAGGCTAGGCCATAAAGAGGCTATCTCTCATGGTTCAATGCAGTCAGCAACACAAAGTCTGTACTAGGAAGCATTCTGTATCATCTTTGAGGTGAACTAATTGCTACTCTGGAAGCATGAAGAGTTACAATTGTTTTATGACTTCCAGCACCTGCCAAAGATCCGAGCAAAAGCCCTTATCTGTGTATTTTTACAGGTAGATGCTAAATGCTGCCAGCTGCTAGCAATGGGAGTTTTGCCTGGGAACTAGAAGTCAGATGACCGGAAATTATGTCATTCTGCAAGCGACCCAAGCAGTAGTATTTTAGATATTATTCTGAGAGGTCTCTCAGTGAGATCGAGCATTCTGCATTCTGTCTTGGACCTGACAACAAGAACCATTCACCATATCTGCCTTGCTCTAGGAAGTAAGTTTCTAGGGAACAGTATAATTCTCTTAGATTCAGTCTGGAAATAGTGAAGCTTAGTTTAGATATTTTTTTCTTTATTTGTCTGAGTCTGTCTTGCAATGTTGTTTTAAATATTTCCAGTGATTTTGAACTCTGATGTCACTGTGAATATATATTTAATATTGTCTTGTTCTTTTATTATTTATTATTAAATATATTTAAACATTTCACTGTAGCTGATCTTTGTAGAGATATTTAAATTTTGAGAGTACTTGCATATTTATTTGGTGACACTGTGTGGGCCACTCCTAACAACCTTGCTCTTGGTCAAACTACCATTTGTATTAATATTAACATTACACAGTAAAATTGGTCATCCTTTGTTAAGGGTAAGTTACTGTCAGGAGTGACTGATGGCAGTGGCAACTACCTTATAGTCTGGGCAGAAGGGGGCATAGCTAGTAAACCTGTACCAGCCTTCCCTGGGTGTGTGTGTGTGTGTGTGTGTGTGTGTGTGTGTGTGTGTGTGTGTGTGTGTGTGTGTATGTGTGTATGTCAGCTACTTGAGCAGGGCCTAGCTGTGCCAGTGGGAAGTCAAGGAACAGGGAGAAACCAGTCCCAGACTGACTATAGTCTCTGTGTGCTCTTAAGTGAAATTGTACATGATGCAAAGAGCAGCATCTGGAAATACTGTGTGTGTACATGTTATCCTCCCAGTGAATGCCCCCCCCCCCCACAGGTGCCAATTGTGAGGATTGAGGCTCCTTGATTACTGGCCTAGTGGAGGGTCATCACAAATGGAATAAATGTATTCCTCTTCTGCCCAGTGTACAATGAGTAGTCATTTTCCACAAACACTCTGCTGTCTCCCACTTTTAGTACTCTATCTTTCTGTCACAGTTTTGTCAGAATCAGTTCCTTCTATTGGTAAGATTGCATTTTTACCATTAAAGATCTAGGTTGTTTTATCATAGCCAGGTTTGGAGCATGCACATGATGTGCTCTTTCAATTAACAATTCATGCTGCAGAATACTAGTTTAGGTGCTTATTTTTGGTTTCATGAAATTAATTCAGTATGCTCCTTCCAGCTTCTCAGGTACAATAGCTAATCTAAGGTTTTCTCTGTATGTGCTGTCCTCTAATTCTATTTTTTTAAAACATCTCCCCTTCTGCAGGCTCATATTCAGCCAGCCTTTTCTTCATTTCAGCCTCTGACTTTTGCAGTTTTATCATCTCTTCTGAGTATCTGTTTAAAGCTTATTCCATTTTTTCCAGCATTCTATTGTTTGAGTTGATATACTCCATCAATGTTTCATTTATTTTAGTCAGGTCTGTATGCAATTGCTTTATACTTTCCTCAAGGTTACTGGAAGTCATGTCTGGAGCTTGTACTTCTTTTTGCTGAACAGCTACAGTACTTTTCCCAGTCAGTGTTTTTTCATCTCCTTTTGTAGCTGATTTTCCTTTGGGTCCTCTGTATTTCTTTCTTCCTGGCATCCAGGCAGTGCACTTACTAGTTAGTTACTGAAATTTACTCAGAAATCCTGGTCCACTGGCTTTCTCTGCTAAGTTTCTGTTTTCACACTGGGAGAGCCACAATTAAGCTGCTACACAATGTACAGTCATCTTGGAAGTCTTGTTTACATTGATATTTTTATACCCCAAGTAGACTCCAAAGAATTTTTGTTCAGGTAGACAGCAAATGTTGGAGGTATAATAGGAAGAAAGAGGTAATTGGGAACATATTTTTTTAGAATGTAATGAGCTGGCAGACATTAAAAATTTCCTACAGACTACTCTATCAGAAATACTGGGACAGCAAATTGGTATAACTAAGAATTTTTTTTTGAGCTATGATAGAGAATCATAATTTCCTAAACATAGTAAGGCCTTGCTGAGTGTAATGATGGTGGCTGCCAAAAAAAAGCAATTACTAGAAAATGGAAATCAAAATCTAAACTTACTGTACTAGAACTACTAAATATAGTAACAGAAATAAAACCAGAAATGGAATCTTTAGAAAAGGGTAGGAGCAACTTACATAGAAAAAAATGGGAATTGTGGGAATACACGCAGAATAATGTTTTGTAACAGGAATGAGATTTAAAAGAAGGCGATATTTGAATGAGCTGTGTAATGTTTGACTGAAAATGACTGGATAGATTATAAGTGATGTATAAGCTTTCAACTAAAATATGTGAATATGGTTTGTTTTCATTTATATAAATGTATGATTGCCTATGTCATAAGTGATAATTTAATAAAGATGTTTCTTGTTTTTTAAAAAATGTCAGGGCAAGTCAGCTCAAAAAGATAGCAGATAGTGAATATAGCTCAACATGGTTTGAAAGTGACTTGGAACAACAAGGACAGATTTCTGTGACAGATAAGGATCAACTCTGCTCTCTTATGGAGGAAAGTAAGTGTATTATAGAAAGCTAGAGAAGACTTGGGGACTGTGAGACTGTATTAAAGTTGGAATAAAAACAGCAGTGAGAAAGTATAGCAGGAGGTCTCATTTTTGTCACTGTAGTACCTGAATTGCCTGTGCACATCCAATGGATGTACAATTTCTTCCCCGTTTTTTTTTTTTTTGGCTCTGTGAAAAAAAAATGGAGATCGTTGACTTGATTCAAGGTAAAACCAGAAAAAACTTTAGGCATTGAATGAATAATTTGTGCACAATGTGAGCCTATCTCTGGGGAAACCATATAGGTTTCACACATCATGAGAGCTTGTAGCTCAGATGATCGCCTTGCAGATTTCAGAGCAATGAGTAAAACAGTTTCCCAAATAAAGAATCACAATTAAGCCTGAAAGGAGCTAAGACCATTTTTTTCTAGAACAAAACTGACATTCCAAGAAGGAGAAATTTGCTTGTGATGGGGTTCTCATGTACAACACTCCTTTCAGAAACTGTTTGACCATAAACATAAAAGAAAGAGGAGGATCTATAGGCAGACAAGTAGAGATGGATGCAAGATACACCTTGATGGAAGCAAACAACAAGCCATCTTTAAGCAACTCACACAAATATTTGACAATAAGAGGTTCTACTTCCCTTTCAGGACTCCTGTGATGGTCAAGGCACCAATTAGGTAATTTCTTCTATTTGCTAGCATAAGACCTTCTAGTAGCAGGTTTTCTTGCCTCCTTTAGTACCTGCTGCACATCCTCATAAAAAAGGAGTCTAAATGACAGTTAAACTGAATCATCTAGGCTATCAGTTGTAGCTGACTGATACTGGGGTGTATCAAACTACCCTTGTGCTGAGTGATTAGATCCAGTCTATGAGGAAGCTTGTGGTAACTGCCCTTGGCAAATTCCATAACTACGCAGAACTAGTTTTGCCTGGACTAAAAAAGAGTCACCACAATGATTTCTGATAATCCTTTCTGAATCTTTAGAAGTACCCTGGAAATCATTTGAAAGGGTGAAAAAGCACACAGGAACTTTCCCAGCCAAGGGAATGACACAGCATCTGTTCTCCAAGCTTGACTGTAAGGATGTCTCAAAGAGATCTACTATATGGTGTTCCCTACATTTGGATCATGACCTGGAACATGCCTTTATTAAGTTTCCACTCATGAGGGCCTTTCCAGAATCTGCTGAATCTGACTGCCACAGTATTTTGCTTTGACAGAAGGTAGAAGGCCAGAAGAGTCAGAAAATGCTGAAGAGGCAATTCCCAAGCCATCACTCTCAACCGGCAAATTGTGATGTTGTCTGTAATGACCAGTAAAGGACCTGGAGCTCACAGATGGTGTAAAGTTTTCAAAGTATGAATCATTGCTAGCATTTCCTTGATGTTTGTGTGCTTTGGCATGTCCAAAGAGTCTCACAGATCATGCTCATTTACTCCATGGAAACTGTACCGCAAGCATAATCTGAAGAGTGTTTGGACAAATAGAACTGGGGTTGTAAGACAGAAAGGGAGTCCTGGACTGACAGTCATTGGATCCTTCCACCACTGAAATTCTCACCTTGCAATCTCCAACACAGGAATCTGAAAGCCCAAGGAGTGTAAATGCTGGGTCTAAGATTTTTTTAGGTGGCATTGGATTTTTCTTATGTATAATGTGATAATGTGACAAATGGAATCATGTATGCCACGATGTCTAGAATTCTGAGAAATTCTCCTGCAGGAACCTGAAGCTGATGTTGTTGTGAAAAATCTCAGAAAGATCTGCTGGTAAACTATTACATTTTTTGGAAGGAATGCCTTTTGTCTGAGTGTATTTATCATGCACCCCAAAAAGACAATTTTGTGAGACAGTGTGAGACAAACTGAAAAGTAGGTTCAGGTGAAATCACAGATGTGACAGGAGGTTGGACAACTTTATTAACTACCTCAAACTCTGGATGAAGACTCTGTACATATAAGCAAGTCATCTAAATAAGGAAAAATGAGGATGACCTGCAATGTGCAGTGAGACAGAGCTACAGCTAGGTACTTTGTGAGCACTTGAGGTGCAGTGGAAGCCCAAACGGTAATGCAGAGAACTGAAAATATTACCTGGATACAGCATACCTTAGATATTTCCTGAAACTGTGAGCAATGGCTATGTGATGGTAAGCATCTTTGAGATCTAGTGCTATCATACAACAGTGGTCTGGAAGCACTGCAAGCACTAACTGTAGGGTCACCATCTTTAAATTTGGAACTTTCACATAAAGGTTAGTAAAATACAGATCTAAAACAGGTCACCAAGTGTGCTTTTTCTTTGGTACCAAAAATATCCTGGAATAAAAACGTCTGCCCGTGTGATTTGCAGGTACTGGTTTTACGACTCCTGCTTCTGACATATGTTGTAGCACTAGGGGAAATAGGTCTGTCTGTTGGGTGGATGTGGGAGGGATTCCCCTAAAAGGAGAAGGAGATCCCACCCACTGCCAAGTGAATCCTTCCTGAACCACTTTTACCACCCATCTATCTGAAACTGTCTGACTCCTGACTAAGGAGCTGAGGGTCAGTCAGTGTGACAGACGTAGGGGAAACTGGGGCATAAGATATAGGTAATGTGACTAAATTCCCAGCATAATCATTCATTAGCTAAAGCTTGACTCGTTTGGGTAAAGTTGCTTATTTCATTTTGTTTAAAAGAGTTATTCTTCTTCAATTTTCCTTTGTGATTTCTGCTTTTCTTGCCCTCTACAGGACTGCAAATCAGCTTTGTTAGGGTTAGACCTGGTTACCTGAAAATATCTAGAAACTTCATGTATCAATTTACCTCTGTCGTTCCATTGTTTAACGATCTCTGTAGTCGGAAACTCAAATACCACATCCAGGCTAGTGGAAAGTTCAGAATTTCAAGCTTCAAATCATTAGAAAAATTCTGATTACACAGCCAATCAAATCTTTTCAACACCACAGAGGAAGCAGAAACTCCAGATACAGTGTTAGCACAACCATACACACTTCTTAGAGCATGTTTAGAAACTTGAGACAAGTTATAAACAATCTGATAACTTCCATATACAGCCCTGATAATTCAGTAGGTCTAGTATAGTAGAAACAGTCTCTTGTTTGTCTAAGCATTATCCTTCTTTATTAGAGGGTACTGGGTTAGAGGAAGCCAAAGATTTCTTGTTAGCTGTCGTTGCAGCAGATTCAACTGACAG
Source organism: Protopterus annectens (assembly GCF_019279795.1). Taxonomy (NCBI): domain Eukaryota; kingdom Metazoa; phylum Chordata; order Ceratodontiformes; family Protopteridae; genus Protopterus; species Protopterus annectens. The sequence continues at coordinate 1,139,821,881 of NC_056745.1, forward strand.
TTGAGAATAAAGGCATTTATAATCTGTAGAGACCCAGTACTGCCTATCAGCTTTCTTTGGAGCTGCAACCAGTGAGTCAGTAGGCAGTTTAAAAGTGTCCTCTAGTGCAGGCAAAATGGGAGGAATACCAAACCAAAGACCAAGAAGGAACAGGACCACAAAACTTATAAGCTTTCGTTCATTTAATAAAACACCACGAACTTCATCAGAATTCTGATAAAGTTTGTGATGTTTTATTAAACGAACGAAAGTTTATAAGATTTGTGGTCCAGTTCCTTCCTGATCTTTGGTTTGATGCTTTTTCATTTTTAAAATGGGAGAAATAGTTTCAGAATTAGGAACATTATCTAATAGATTATAACATCTGCCTAGTTCTGAGGGAGCTCCTGTTTGCTCCCAAGCAAAATCATTCCTGAGTCTAGCAACAGTTTCAGCATAGGAAAAAAAATTGTCTAGATTAACTTCAGATTCATTATCAGAAGTGTCAGAGTTCTGTGGGATGGATTCCTGAGTAGAATCTCCCTTGTCTCTGTTAGAATCCTCATAATCTCAAAACACATACTGTTCTCTGACAATACCCACACCTGAACTGGGAAAAGGCAAACAACCCCCAGAACTAATTGACTGCAAAACACACTCAGCTGAAGCTATAACAATTGACATATACAGAAACAACCTGACCGTCTACCTGTAATTATGTTTTTGCTTCATTTTCCTAGAAATATTCCTACTGGGAGAGTGATTGGGGACAGCCTACTATCCCTGACCAGAGGTCTCTTTCCTCGGACAACTCCTTTACCTAAAGTATTTGGTTCTTCCATACATGTAACAGGTACTGGAACAGCCCCTGAAATACATAAGCCCAGTAACACTGAGAGAAGGTAAGTGTTCACGAGTAAGCACAAAAGAACACTTCTCTTCCCCAAAGACCCCAAAAAGGGGTTGGGGTTAGCATAATGGTTAAGGTGTTTCCTCACAGTCACAAGGTACAGAGTTTGAGTCTCATCTTAGGATGAACGGCTAGCCTTATAAAGCACCCCCAATGTCATTAGTCTAGTAATCACCTATGAACCTATAAAAATGTCCCCACACTAGTAAACACAAGCAGTACACTGCAAATCATGTCACCAGACCTTAAACGTTTAGTCAGTAATATCACAGAATATTTATTACCTCAGAAATGAGAAAACATTCTAATTATGTTACAAACAGTAACAGGCATAAAACACACATGTTTTGATTGTAAAATCACATCTCAAATACTTAATATTTTCATAAAAATCAATTTTTTTAATGTTTGGGTAGATCAGAAAAATATCTCAGATATTCAATAAAAATATTTATGAGAGGAATGGGTCCCCAAATGGGGTCTTATATGTTAGGCAAAAAAGCTTTTGACCGACTGCTGTTCTTCTGAATCCAGAAAGACGCTTCTCCTCAAGACAGAAGGACATTTCTGGAGATTTAACTCACTCTAGTTGCTGATATAATTCTCTCTAAACAGGGTGCAACCTATCAGGAACAAACATGACTGAGAGGTAGGGAAGTTAGAGCTTTGGCAAGCTGGCCAGGTGCTGTGTCCTTGGCATGAAACTACTCATAGGCTATTGCAGTAGTGAAAATGAAAAACATTATCTATTAAGAATCACTTCTGTTGCAAAGAATATTACTATTATTAAAAAAGAGGAAGAAAATTGAAATTGAAGTATAAAGCTGAGAAAAAAATATAACTGGGCAGAAGATGAATGATGAAAGTTAAAAATGAGCAAAAGCTCTCAACTTTATAGGTTCATACTAGGCTATCTGCCCAAGGGCATTTATAAGCCTAGCCCATAGTTATGTGGCTTTCGCCACCCCTTTAGTTTGAATAAAACTATACCTATTATTTTGCTGTGCCTCTGTCAAGCAGTGACACTGAAGTAATCCCTGGGGTATATCTGCGATCTCCCATCCATTGGTCAAGATTCCTCTTGAACAAGGCCAGCGAGGTGCTCTGCCTCACATGTACCGGGATTTTGTTCCACAGCATAGGCAGTCTCTGGGTGATGAATCTGTCCCTCCAGCACGTTCTATTAATAACCGTGTCAAGGTTTAAGTCTCCTGCCCTTGTGGTTCTGAAGGATCTAGATTTTTGAGGTGAAGCATATTCATCAAATCTGGGTTTGACATGGCCTTATATGTCAGGCACAGGTCACCTCTGAGCAAGCGGTATGAGACTGAATAGAGCTGGAGTTCTTTCAGTTGGGCAGCATAAGACATATTTTTGAGACCCTTTATCCTTTTGGTGAGGAACTTTTGGGGCCTTTCCAGCTGCTGCAGGTGTCGGGTCAGATACATTCTGAATGGGGCATTGTACTCAATCATAGGTCTAATGAGTGATGAGTACAGAGGGACGATGACCTCCCTTGATCTAGATGTGAATCCCTTCATGATCAGGTGGGCAATGTAGAAGGTTTTCCTGACTACTTTAGCGACATGAGTGTCAAACGAAAGGCTAGTGTCAACCTGGGTCCCCAGGTCCCTGATGACTTCTTCTGTGCTCAGTGGATTGCCACCTATATGGTAGCTAGGGGTAACCTTGTTTTTCCCGAAGGGTATGACTATGCATTTCTTGGCGTTTAACTTTAGGCCATGGCTCTGGCACCAGTTATCCGTTTCTGTGAGGCCCTTCTGAAGGATATCTGTGTCAGAAGTGTTTTCGACTATGGCACCCAGTTTGCAGTCATCTGCAAACTTTGTCAGCCATAACCCTCCTGTGTTTGCTTGTACTTCAGAAAAGTGGATGCTGAACAAGAGTGGACCCAGGACTGAGCCCTGTGGGACACCACTTGTGACAGGCTTTGAGTCTAACATGGCTCCAGCAACTCTGACCCTGTGGGTTCTGTCACTTAGCCAGTTTGCAACCCATCTTGTGATGTATGGGTTTACATTCAAGCTGATGAGTTTTTCGATGATACCTGAGTGGGGTATTGTGTCGAAGGCCTTTGCCAGGTCGAGGTAGGCTGTATGGACTGCCTTTCCCTCATCAATGGCCTTGGTGACTGTTTTGAAGAAGTCAACCAAGTTTAAAAGGCATGATCTGCCTTTGACAAAGCCAAACTGGGTTGGATCCAAAGTCTGCAAGTTTCCTATGTCTTTATTTATGAGTTCCATTATGATCCTCTCCATGGCTTTGCAGATAAGGCTTGTCAAGCTAATGGGATGGTAATTTCCAGGGTCGGTGGAGGCACCGCCCTTGTGAAGTGGGACCACAGTCGCCGTGCGCCACTCCTTGGGTACGTATCCTGAGGTGATGCTAAGATTAAACAGCTGTCCTAACTGCGGGTTTAATTCCTCATTGAGTTCATGGAGCACACAGCCGGGCCACCATCCGGTCCCATGGATGCTGTGTTTTTTGCCTTGGAGAGAGCAGTTCTTACCTGGGCGTTGGAGATGTTTGGGGGGCTACAATCCTCTGGTATAGATATCTCTCCTTTGGGGGAGTGGGGGAAAAAGTTTGCACTGAACCTGTCAGCCAGTATGTTGGCAATGTGTGTAGGTTCAGTAATCTTCACATCATTTTGAACTAATTCTGAGCATATCTGGGAGTTTCCTCCTAGGTTTCTAACATAGCTAAAGAAGGCCTTATGATTGTCTTTTGTGTCCTTGGTGATTTTTCTCTCAAAATTTGCCTTGGATGATTTTATGAGAGCTCTTAGTTTTTCACTTATAATGATCAAAGGTGTCTTACCTTTCAAGGATTTTGCTCTATCTTGTAGTAGCTTCCTCCTTTTGTTGTAGAGCTTGTTTATGGCTGGGGTCCACCAGACTGGACGCTTGCCTTTGGTACAAAGAGTCTTAGTTTTGTTTGGGATTGCCTGATCCATGCAGTCCTGTAGGTGCTGGTAGAAGGCATTTGTAAGTGATTCAGCGGTTTGAGTAATGTTTACCACTGGCTCAGGGGCCTTAAAGGAGACCACACTAGTTTTTAGAAGTGTGAAGTCGGCTTTTGAGAAGTTTTTCACTGTGGTCTTTTTTAGTGTTTGAAGGAGTTAGTTTGAAGAGTTGAAGAGTACACAGATACGTTGTTTAGCATGTATATCCAGAGCAAACTTTTTTGAGATGGAATTTTAGGTGAGTTCTGAATTCAGTGCAGTCAGTGATCTGTGATTTCAGCTGGGAGAATGCTCTAATTGGCAGGTACTATTTCACTGAATTATTTTCCCCCATGGACAGTAAAAATGGAAAAGATGGTGGCAAATAGTATTTGAATCCCATCACTGCCAACTAGTGTGAAGATTAGAAGGTAGACAGCGGCTATGGTACTGTGTTCCACTCCACTAAAAATCTTAAATCTGATATCCACCAGAAATATGGTCTCTTCAGTCATATCACTGGTAACAGATTAAAAGATAAAAAGGCACACAAATATGAAACCTTAAACAATTTACTAAGTACAGTGAGGACAGGATATGTGCACTGTTACCCTAGCAATGGGCCTTCATCATCTATATGTAAAAACAGGCACCACACGGATTACCCCACTGAATAGAATCTCTGGCAAGCTCCCAAGATCCCTTTCTTACCACTCTCTATGTAACAGTACCTTTCATTGCTCACTTGCCCAAAGTAACTGTACTTTAAAATCTTACATTCATTTCCAAGGAAGTGTGGTAATATTTTTAGTCACTATATCCCTCTGTTCTGACTTATGGGACTAAACTACCACCACCCCACATTACAAGGCTGGGGGGTACCCCAATTACTGTTCAACTTTTGTTAATAAGCCAGAGAATAACAACACAAATGATGGTGTGCCAAGCAGTCTGGCCAGTGAAGGTGGATGCCATGAGCTTTGTCACCATTAGTAATGAATACCATTTTATCAATTAATAAATACAATCAGTCATGAACTACTAAAAAGTGAAAAAATAAAAATATTTTATTTAACAAATTATGAGTTAAGCAATAGAGTTAACAGTTATGTTTGCCACACAATTCCAAATTCCACCTAGAACATAATGCTTTTGAACAAATGGGCTTCAAGAAAGAAATATCTACCTCCAGCTATTCATTTCCTCATCATTTTTATCTAAATCAGTAGAATTAATGGAGTCTAACTCAAATAATTGTATTTCCAGGCATATACAAAATTACAGAGAACTCACGTGTCACAGGCTGGAAGTAGCATTCCTTCTTCTCTTCTTCTTTTTTTTTCTCAACTGTTCTCTCATTCAGTTATCTGGTTTGTATATATTTCTGTCATAAAAAGCAGAGTGCAATACTTATATATTAATGATTCTGCTTACCTGCCTTGTTTTGCTGATTCCTTAAAGAAACTTCTTATTACAGTTTTACAACTCCATTAGCTTCCTGCCACAGAGAAGTGACAGATGTTATAATTACATTTTCACATTCTATGTATAATTGTTATGGTTTTCAGAAGGTGATTACAATCTTCACTTACAAACTTAATATATTTTTCTTTTTTTTTCTTTTTACATTAATTAAATTCATAGAAAAGGACACACATCTTTCATTGTCACTGAATATATATATATATATATATATATATGTGTGTACACACATGTGTATCAGATTAATTTGTGTATTTTTAGTTTACTTCCTGTTGGATTTATCAGGCTTAAATGCAGTTCAAATATCTATTACATTCTGATTCAGAAAATAGTGGCCTATTCACATATAAACTTCAGCCCCTCTTCTAGACCTCAGGTGCTCAAAATAAATCAAATGAGAGTACAGTCTTTTGGTACACTACACAGTTCCATTTCCTAAAGGCTATTTAAGTTTACATCCTTAGTAATAGGGTTAGGCCTTGCCTGCATAATACTCACCTTGGCAGGCTCTGACTGAATTTTACCACTATCTACTCTATGTCCCATATAAGCAACTTCTGCTATCTTTGACACTGTTGGCCTTGGCAGTTAACCCTATTTTCAGTCTGCTCAACATCTCCCTTAACATGTTGAACATGGTCTGTATAGGACAGGCTATATACGGCAATACCATCCAGGTGAGCAGGAACATAACTCCCAGCTCCTGTTAGAATTTGATCTACCAACCTCTTGAAGGTTGCTATGGCATTCTTAATCCTAAGTATCTTGGTGAACTCACTGCAACACAAAAGAGGGCATAAAGGTTGACCACTCCCTTGTTGCAGATGTCAAACAAATTTAAACAAATTTAAAAAGGTACCTGCCAGTAACCCTCAGTCGGGTCATTAGTGGTTAGGTATTTAGCCCCACCCAAAAGACCTAAAGTTTAATTTGTCCTGGGCATGGGGTAATCACTTGACCATGTATGGCTATTCAGTTTCCTATAGTCTACACATAACCTGGTGTTGCAATCTTTCTGTGGCATTAGCATATAAATGGTGAGGCCCAAAGACTATTGGACTCCTGGATTACCACCAGATCCAACATCTCCGGCATTTCCTCTCTCATGGTCTGCCCAACCCATTCAGGCAGTCTTGTTTGATAGACTGCTGGGCCCAATGTCTGCATGGTGCTCCACCACACTGTTACATCCTGGATTACTAGTAAACATGTCCAAAACCTCCTGTAGTACTTCCTGAATTTCTTAAAACTGGCTGACTGCTTTTGAAGGGCTAATTTGCCCAGTGACATGTTAGTCCTAACATCACTGAGAAGATCTGAGCATTTCTCCCCGGGCCTCCGCTGAAAACAGGCTCTGTGGAACCTAGTCGGACTTTCCCGGTCAACAAATGATAAATAAATAAATAAAAAATAAATCTACTGCAAATCTCCCCTCAGATTCCTCCTGTACCCACAGCAGATACTAAATACCATTGATTATCATGGTAGGGTTTCATAATGGTTAACATGGTGGAGTTTGTGCTTCTGCCTCCTACCTGGCAATTCCATCACATAGTTAACATCATTTAGCTTTCTCACAACAGTGAAAGGTCCATCCCTTTCTGGCTACAGTTTATTTTATCAAACAAGAATACGAAGCATCACTTTCTATTCAAGAGAATACTTTCTGGCCTTGACTGTCCAGTCAAACCAGACCTTTTGTGCTGTTGTGCTTATGCTTGGTGCTCATGTATCATTTCCATCAGTTCTCTAAGCCTGGTCTTGAATTTTAAAACATATACCATAAGAGTCTTTGTACAAATCACATGCACCTTTGCACGCATCACAAACTTACAAACAGACTGCAAAAAATGTTAGAATTTCTGATGCACAAGTGAAAATGACACTTAAAAGCATTTAGATATATTGCCAGTTTATTGTGTTACATATTTCCACTTTAAACTTGTAGTTCCAAGGTTGTAACATAAGACAAAATGGTACATCCTCTCTAACTGAAAGCAATATCTTGCATTTTACAGTATCATAATTTCAGCCTTCGTTATATATTTTCAAATATTTACATTAAAAGACAAATCAGAAATGACTGGTTATACTAAGCCTACACCATAGTAGCAAAGGAGTTTCCATGTTAATTTCTTGTTATAAGGCAAGATGTAGTTGTGGCATAATAACTTATTCCGGGAAAATAAACAAAATATTTACTGTGTACATTTTGTCCTTTGATCCTTGTACAAAGATAGACATTCTGTCTACTGGTGGAATGCTTTGTTGACATGTTCAAGTATCAGAATTGTTCAAGGATGCCTTAAGCACATTACAAAATCATTCTGTCAGCTTGACTTGTAATTGCAATTAATAAAAAACATACAAAAATTCATTTCAACAAAAATAAATATTGCACTTCACATAAAGATAATAAAACATTTAATAAAACCTTACAGCAGTGACACAATTTTATGGGTGTGTTTCCTGGAATAATTAGTGAGCAAGGCTTGTTTTTTGAGTAGTTTTTGTTGGGTTCAAATAGCACTGAGGCTGCCATGGAGGAGTTTATCAAAAGTTCATTTGATGTGATTCATTCATTTCAGTAGGTCTCTGCGCCGTACTACAGGTAGACCCTGTTCTGTGTAACACTATATCACCTACATACATGGTATTATATTTTGTGTACAATTTATAAGTTTTAGTGGATATGTTTTTGCTATATATATTTTTTTTCAATGTAGGCAATATCTTTAAGAATATATTATATGATAAAGTTATTGTAGAAAGGCTGGTTATAGGTTGCCCTTGATTGGTGACGTTTTGTTTTTGTTTTAGAATGGATTTAAAAGAGTTGTTACATTGCAGACAATACTGCTCCTTGAGTCTCTTCCTGACAAGAGGAAAATGTTTATTTAGTATAAGGACTAGTAAGGAGTTTAAGTTTTCATTAGGTATGGATCTGTGAGTAGCAGAAGATGTGCTTTCTCAGCTCATTTTGAGCTGTTTCTTCTTAAAATTCAGATAATTTCTGTGGAGAGATGATACTGACCTGTATAAGTGGTCATTAATGGAGTTAGGGAAGCAAACTGCTTTATTCAATTTGTTTGCGACATTTCTTAAAATGAGCTGGAGATAAGTCTTGTACACAACTGAATGAGTTTATTTATTATCTTTGTTGAATAGTTGGAGGTCTGGTCCTCAGTCCATTTTCAGTTATTTACAATTTTTAGCATACAGTTACCATTCTGTGACACATTATAATACAATTAGTGTAACCTGCAGGAAGTATACAGATAAGAAATGTTAATAAAAAAACAAATACACATACAGAAATGAGAGATTGTTACAATTCACTGTTACTGTTTAAAGTATACAATATAGTGAACACTTACAAGAAATTGATAAGAAATTGATAATAGAGAGGGTACTGTCTGCCATCTTTATTTAGCACAAGCAGTTATCATACATATATTATACTAGGTTTGGGTGGGGAATTTTTTTCTCATTAGATTTCTGTTAGTGCCCAAGAAATCCACGCAAGTCCCACTGTGTTTTTTTTTGTTTTGTTTTTTGCTTATTACAAAGTTGAATATTTCTAGCAAGGTGTCTTGAAACTTTTTTAATTGGGAAGATGAAAGAATATGCACTGCAGCTACAAAGAAGTTTAAATGGTCAATGGTAGTGACCGTGATTGACCCCGGGATTCATGAAGCTCTGCGCAAGGCCAGCATTAGGCTTGCGCTGACTGTGCGGCATGAGGATGGCACAGTAGCGCCAAATGCATAGTAATGAAGGTGTGCTGCCGACACAGCCACGTGCACAGGAAAGGAGCGCGAGTGCATAGGGCATGTCGAAGTGCCGCACGGAGGCATGGAAATGGCAGCTGTCGATGTGCAACCTAAAATGCTTGCATATAATAGGTTGCAAGATAGTAACCACGTCGGTGTCCCTGGATACTGAAATGTATGCAAAGCATGCAAGAAAGTACCTGCGAACACAAAGTGACGAAGTAAACAGAAATGCACGGTAGGGAATAACGGGCCCCTATCCCGTGAACAAATGACATGGAAGACCGTGTGGCCGTAGTCCAACGCAGTGTAGATAGCCATACCAAGTGGAAGTGAAACGCATCATATGTTAGCAATTCACCAGTAGGTACGTCCAGCCCAATGGTGAGGGTCACCAGCTGACCCATAATGTGAGGGAGGGTACACAGCTGGGCAGATGTGTCCATAACAAAATACATGAGAAATGTAGATATCTAGCGACCGTACGTCTGAATTATATCCCACAAGGCATGTAATAGTCACATACAAAAGGTATGTCCATATTTCACATACCAAATGTGATAGGAAATAGAATAAGCATGTAAACGAAACAGAAGGAGCATGCAAACAGCCACAACAATAAGGACACATGTAGGCTGAAAGGAACAGTATTATCCGTACCGTCGACTAGGATTACCACCTTTCCCACTTTGCGAGCGACAGTCCCTCTTTGGGAAGTTGTGTCCCGACAAAAACCTGTAACAATGGCAAATGTCCTGAGATTATAGGACAAAATTATTCCCTATACGTTATGTAATAGTTGCATTAAACAGGTTTTCTGTATCTAAATTACATAAATGTTATAAGAAACAGAATAAGCAACTGAACTGCTACAAGAATAAGCTTTTATATAGGCAAGAAGTCTAAGTTCTATCCTGTGTACTGCCGTGGGTATGTGTCGGGCTGTAAAATGTGATGTGTGTACCAAAAATGTCCCACTTTGGCCAATTGAAAAGGTGGCAACCCTACCGTCGACTGTGGGGAGGTGTTGTCCACTACAGTCGGATATGTGTACGGAATATATCCCATCCTGGACGTAGGAAAAGGTGGCATCCTACCAATGAGTACAACAGGCCACCAAAATCTGGAAGTCAGCGGTACAAGCCGAACTTGTCAGGATGTGTCACAGTCGAACGGGTAGTACCCGGGTATACCAAACATGTAATGAAAAAGAAGTATGGGTGTGTACCTATGTGCGTGAGGTATAGCATGTGGAAAGCAAACATGGCAGGGTAATCCACACAACCATACAGGTACCAGACACATGTAGGGTGTTCAATGTGTCACTCTGGCCGTGTCATGGGCCAACAACCAAAGCACAGATGTATGGGGTGTGAGGAATCTGTGTGTGTGGGGTGGATGGGTAATGGTACAATCCTCCAAGGCGATACTGTGTCGTATGCAGAATAGGTGAACCGGAAGTGTATGAGGGAGCAGCAGGTGAAGCTGAAAGAAACACAAACACATGTATAAACAGCTGCAATATAACCAAACAGGCCATACTGTAGAACACAATCCCACAAACAGATGAATATTGAAATGTGCGATACAAATGTATAGATATGTCACCGGCACATACCCACAGATTGGTCCTGATGGAACTGGCCATAACAAATGCAACACACCTGGATGGAACTGGCCATAACAAATGCAACACACCTGGATGCATAATGGACTATGCAGCATCCCCTCCACATCACACAACCCGCTCCCATCCCTGAACGTCCACCAAATCCAGCCGTACTAGGCCTACTGGTGTGGTGCAGCCACAGCTACACATAGAGACCACTACGCATATGTAGTAAGTAGTGGGACCCTAGGCAGTTGCAGGATTGCACACGACCTCAGCACATTTTCGTAACTCCAAAACAATGTTCGGTATACCTCTTGCTGTGGATCAGTACAATTCCTGGATATCCCTCATGGGATACATAACCTGTGTAAACATTAGAATGGAAGACATGAAGTCCAGTCCTGTAGATATCTAGATAGAAGTTGGAATGTGCATCAGAGGTATACGACACTGTCCAGCCCTAAGTGGTCATACATAACCTACTACCCCAGGATCAAACACTTGCCCGTGACGCAGTGTCCCGACACGAATAAGCGGAAATATATTGCACACATTTGCATAGTGGCAAATGGTATAAGGGTGATGAAGGCACTGACGTAAAGAGGATAACCCTGATCTACTGTATGAGGGACACTTAATGTGTGTTTAGGTGTGACCGATCATACCTGTCAACCTCTGACAGCAAGATATCTGGACAAAGCCGTGAATAAAAGTATACCTGTCAGCCTCTGAGAGCAAGATATCTAGACAAAGCTGTGAATAAAAGTGGGACAAAGGCCCAAAAGTATGGACAATTTTGTAAAGAAACTGAGAAAGTTGATAGAATAACAGTTTGTACATTGGCATTAATTTCCTGAAGTGTATGAAGTCTGAAACTCAAGTGTCTGTCATTATGTTCTGACTTCAGTCTTTAATGACTAGCTACTGATTTGCCAGAAAATAACAGTGTATTACAGAGGTCCGTACATATTTACAGTAACAAACCTTCACATTTGTTTACTGTGCCACTGCAAACCTGTAGTTAATTCATGTCCAAAATAATAATCCTCGTATGAATGCATACAGGAAACAATCAAATGTGAATGGGAACACCCCTCACCGTGGATTATGTATTGTAACCACCCCCACCCATATTATGTATTGCCAACATAAAAAGCTGCTGACAGGTGCCGAAAGACCTGTGTCTGTAAACACAGGTAAACCTCTATAAAATGGACAAATGCTGTCCATGTGCTTTGTCTGACATTTGAACTTGGTCTGGGCAGTTCCATTCACCAGGCGGACAAGCCTAAACCCAGATCACCACAGGAACACCCTGACAATCAAAGATTTGTATGTGCCAGGACTATAAGCCTTGGTGTTCTGCATATCCTTGGAGTGATTAAATATGCAGCTTGGGTCCAGAGCAGTAGGGAATAGGGAATGTGTAATATGTAGTACCACGTTTTTCCCAGCAGGAGAATGGATGCCTGTGTTGTAAGTGAAGCGGTGAGGCGTATATTAATGTAGCTATGTACTATGGGTATGCATATAAATGAGTCAGAACACCAATAGTATAGTGGTTACAGCATCTGGCCAACGTGAATGCAGTCCCAGGTCAACTACGACCTCAGCACATATAAGTTAATGAATGCGTGTGTGCTGTAAAGACATTTAAATATGCAAAGGTGAACATGTGTTTCGCATAAGTCTGTTGACCGGATTACAGATATTGTACTGGTACCATCACAATTAAGAAAGCCCATGTAAGCACAAAGACTTAGTAAACATATGTAACCCACAATAAGGATATGCAAGTGCGCCTGCGCGTGTGTAATCCACTCACAGCATAGCAAATGAATGCTGTTTTCTACACATTTATATATCTATATATGGATATATATATTTGTATATAGATATATATCCACAGACTTAAACTAAATAAATATATGAAATAAAGAATGCACAGACATATATATATATATATATATATATATATATATATATATATATATATATACACACACACACACACACACACACAATTACATTAATCAATATATACATAACAAGCACAGAAACATTTGTCCTTGTAGATATAACACATGTACATAAAAAGGCTACACATCATAGCTATTATGGATAGACATACAGACATGCAAGAAAGGTAAATACACTGCTGCTTTCCAAACCATTGCCCAGAAAGTACCAGTGTGCCAAATCTGCAAGTTCTACTACTTAAACATGGATATAGGTGTCCTTTGCAGGACTCCAAAAAGTGTTGTCTAGCAGCAACGGCCACTAATTATCGACGCTAAGGAAGTCACATCGGCAGCTACAATATCGCTGTACATGCAACAGTAGCTTGTGCAAGGGTAATAACACATGGGTTGACAGAATGTATGACACATGTCCCGATAAGCGGAGAGTGGATAGTGCTTAGAAGTATCTTCATACTTTATTATCGCTCACATTAAATATGTCTTATGACTACTTTGGAGGGGTGTCAGGTATGGGAATCATGGGTATGCAAGAATGGGCCTAGGTTCACAGGTGTTGGTTGGCACAGATTTATTAGGTCTGCCCCATGGGAGTGATTAATATTCCTATGTGGGTATAGCACACGCCTATACCTTCCAAAAATGAAGAACCCATCTACTGGATATTGTGTAAACCATTGTGGGAAGAAGTAGGGTCTTATATCAGTGTCATGTAAGCGATTATCATGGACGTACATGCGTACGAATAAGATGATAACCATACCTCTCAACCTTTCAGAATAAGACAGCTGGACAAAGGCATATTTAAATAAGTACAAATAGAGACTATGTTAAATATTCCTCTGACAAAGTTAGATAGAATAATGGATAATTCATTAGTATAAATGTTTTGAGGGTTATTAGTTATAAACTACTAAAGTCTGTCATTATTATCTAACCTCATAGTCCTTAATGACCTGCCACTAATGTACCAGAAAGGCACAATAATAACAAAGAAGGAACAACATTATAAGTCTAAGTTCGGGACATTTACCCAACATGTGTACAGTTGAGAGGTATGAAGGTAACCCTGTTCTAAATAAATGTACAGAACTAGTGATATCAGGTGGACAGGTGTGAAGAAAGACGGGATGACAAATGACAAAACATGTACAAGTCAAAAGCATGTACCTCGATAAATGTGAATGAATACTTATGCCCTGTGATAGTCAATGTGGATGGTTAATAGTGTCCCTCAGGGTGTTATACAGTGTCCAGTCTCCTACACTCGCATGTGAGTTCAGCCACTGACAGACATCGCCAATACCGGCGAACACATAAGGTAGATGATAGCATAATATGTTTTGATTAGCACCTGTTGGCTTTTGTGAGGAACACAACACTCTTGGTGGGTGTGTCCTGCAAAAGGAATGTAATGGCATCTGGCCTGTGATTTCTTCTTGTGTGTAGTGGTGTAATACAATGATATATCTTGTATCAGAAACAGATGCATGTGATAGGCTATACTGCTACAAGAAAACTCTGGAGGTATGAAAAGCGCTGAAGTAGTCAGTTCAGTATTGACCGCAGATATGTGTTGACATGTCAAATGTCACAGCTGTATATATAGTACCTATAGGGCTGTCACCATTACAAGTGATGAAGGTGGGAGCTGCTTTGTAGAAATGTCAGACATAGCAGGTCAAACCATACCTACAACCATGCATACTCCACAAATAGACATATTAGCACACAGCAAAGCTTAGGCCAGGGGTCATGGAGCCTTGGCCGGCGTGTACGAGTAGAGGAAGTATAGAACAAGGCAAGATGTCTGCCGAGCTATTCAGCAATATCCTGTAGGGGCATGTAAGACAGCCCCTAAACTGAATGTTGCATGGACAATGTTAGGATATGCAAATTACCCCATTTGTAGGTGAAAGCTATGCAAATGATGTAAATCTGCGATACATGTAACAGTAAGCTGTCTGTGCAAGAGTAGAGTTATGTGCAGAAATGTACTCAGATGTTAACCGAGTTACATTCTGCAAGTAGCTAAACGGAGCAATGTCAGCTGTAAATAAAGGATGAATTCAGTTGCAGAAGCATGCCAATGGCCAGATATAAGGCCAATGGCATATTTCTCCATTGTAAATTAATAAAACTCTATTTGTCCTCCCTGATCTCTGGTGTGTAAGCGTAGCGCAGCGGCATGAAAATGCACTGCGCTTTTACAAGAGAAATATTTAAAATACACATAGACATTGTATTTATCGTTAACAGTTCGCCATGCAGCTGAATGGCAAGCTGAAGACAAGATGGCTACTGAGTACTGGTTGCTATGTGTGGAAGCGCTCTGTCAGAGATGTAACCAAGCATTAGTAGGCAATCTGATGCAATTGAGGCTGAGGATAGTGAATCACAATTTGTCATGCCATATGGGCCAAGCCACTACAGTGGAAGAGTAGGTTAAGGGGACTATCAGAGTAGAAGATAGGTGACATCATGAGTGTGTATGTATAATCATGAGTGTGTATGTATAAAACACTGTAATCCTATCGGAGAAATGTGTCACATGTTTGCTGTCAGTTACTCATCAGTGGAAGAGGTGTGTTATGATCTATCCTAGGTACAGTCAGGAAACTGATGGTGTACGCCATGGATATCACTGAAGTTTCATGCAAATCTGCTGACAGTGTGTTCACGCCTGTGCACGCCTGTAAGCCCGAGTAAGCATGTGTGCACGCGTGTCAGCCTGTGTGCGCACATTGAAGAATGAGTAAGCTAGTGTAAGCATGTTGAAGCCCGCGTAATGTTGTGTAAGCCAGTGTACACGTTTGTAAGCATGTATAAATCTGTACTACACACATCACACATGTACTGCACACTCTGAAACACATGCTGCCAACACTACATACGTCAGTCAAATGGCACATAGATGGATAATAAATCATCAGAATCAACAGTGCTGTAAACCATACTACATTCATGGTCATAGCTGCAATGCATCATGCCTGCTTACATACACCTAGAAGGATATCACACTTTGTGTTAACAACATTTTAACATTAATACAGTGCTATAAAGCCACCCTGAGCATCAGCACCATGTTAGTCTGTTCCTGCATCTATGTTACATATTACAGATGGTGGCACAGGTGTCATCATATGCACAAGGTATGGTGTTTCTTTTCCAGAGCCTGTCATTGAGCCATCCAAGCAACATGTAAGTATGTGTGTGTGTGAGGGACAACAGTGTTTGCATGGCCCAATGTTGATGCAATGGGTGTGTGTATGTGTTAGCCCTAGCTGTTTGTTTCATGTGTGTGTCTGCATGTACACAGTTTCAGCATGTGTCATGCATATACAGGAGGTTTTGGGACAGTCACAGACCGTACCTGGCAGGCTGTACAGATCGCCATTACTGGCCATGGACACCCCTGCATGCATTCAACAATATTCCAGTCCTGCACCTGTCAATGTATACACATACATTCTTGGGATATGTATCACAACCTGTGGATAAACGGGAGTCAGTAATGTTAACCTGATTTGCATAGTAGTGTCAGGTAATACATAGTCATATGAGCCATACTCATCCTCCAAAATAACAACCACTGCTAACTGTTGCTGAGATGTGCACATGACCGTTTAAAGGTGCTGTACTATCATTGTTGTCAATGTCCCTTGTAATACCCAGCAACAGAATAACTGGTCACTACACAACTATAACCCAGGATCACTACAGCACACAGTATGTGCACTATCACAGAGCCATAGCAGATTTGCATACATCAAAGGTGTTCATGTACAGATAATGCAGCACATTCAATAGTGCTAATATCTACATACATATCAATATCTCTCTACATTACATATATAGAAATAGAAATACACACACACACACACTTGGCAGGGTTGTGATCAGAACACAGACCTAACTACCTTATCACACTACAGCATTATGCATGTACAGAACACGCTACCGTGATTACTAGATCACAGCATTCACACAGGCATACATCCAGCTTGCTGGCATCAGCATCAAAGGCAAAGATGCCATACGGATTCTACGGACAGTGAATAGTGTAAAAGCAATGTACTGTTGTCATGCAGCAGGAAACTCTCACACACACAAACACACACATGTGGCAGGATTGGGATTAGAACACAGACCTAACTACCTTATCACACTACAGCAATACGCATTTACAGATCGCGCTACCGAGATTACTGAACACAGCACTCCCAGAGGCATACTTCTAGGTGGGTGACATCATCCTTAAAGGCAAAGACGCCGGTAGGGAATGTATGTGGTGTGAGGCATCTAAAAGCATTACTGTGTCCCCAGGCTGCAGGAAACATGCACACACACACACACACACACACACACACACACACACACACACACACACACACACACACACACACACACAGGCACACACTTGGCAGGGCTGGGAGTCGAACATACACCTAACTACCTTATCACACTACAGCAATATGTATTTACAGAACGAGCTACCGAGATTACTGAACACAGCACTCCCAGAGGCATACTTCTAGGTGGGTGACATCATCCTTAAAGGCAAAGACGCCAATAGGGAATGGATGTGGTGTGAGGCGTCTAAAAGCATTACAGTGTCCCCAGGCTGCAGGAAACACACACACACACACACACACACACACACACACACACACACACACACACACACACACACAGGCACACACTTGGCAGGGCTGGGAGTCGAACATACACCTAACTACCTTATCACACTACAGCAATACGCATTTACAGAACGCGCTACCGACAGTACTGAACACAGCACTCCCAGAGGCATACTTCTAGGTGGGTGACATCATCCTTAAAGGCAAAGACGCCGATAGGGAACGTGGTGTGAGGTGTCTAAAAGCATTACGGTGTCCCCAGGCTGCAGAAAACACACACACACACACAGGCACACACCCACACAGTCACACACTTGGCAGGGCTGGAAGTCAAACATATAACTACCTTATCACACTACAGCAATACGCATTTACAGAACGCGCTACCGAGAGTACTGAACACAGCACTCCCGGAGGCATACTTCTAGGTGGGTGACATCATCCTTAAAGACAAAGACGCCGATAGGGAATGTATGTGGTGTGAGGCATCTAAAAGCATTACCGTGTCCCAGGCAGCTGGTAACACACACACACACACACACATGCACACACACACACACACACACACACACACACACACACACACACTTGGCAGGGCTGGGAGTTGAACATACATCTAACTACCTTATCACACTACAGCATTACGCATTTATAGAATGCGCTACCGAGATTACTGAACACAGCACTCCCAGAGGCATACTTCTAGGTGGGTGACATCTTCTGCAAAGGCAAGGACGCCGATAGGGAATGTATAGAGAGTGAGCAGTCTGAAAGCATATTACTGTCCCAAGGTAGATGTCGACAAACACACGGCAGTGGTGTGATCGGGGCAACTAAATATCTATGAAGCACCACAACAACACTACATAGATACAGGATGCGCCACAGACAGTACACCCTGCAAGACAGTCAGCCAGTGTGTTCAATGTAGGCATCCATCATGACGTTGAAAATAGAAATCTATAATATAATATAATAATTCTCCTTCAGTGTTCTTTTGCACAATATCACCTTGTAGTTTATTAAAAAATATGGGAGGTCAGGGATAAGCTTTGCTGCCCCTATATTCTTGAATATCTCTATTAATCTTCTTTTTTTTGTTGTTAATTAATTTACTAATAGTTGCTTCAATACTAGAAAAAATTCTAGAATACTCATATTTGTATCTAACAAATTCAGAATCTTCCTTAATACTGTTGTCAAGTGTTAGGAGTTCTGTTTTAAGGCAATCAAATTTCTTTCTGATAATGAGAAATGAGTAAGCCCATAAACTCAAAACCCTGCTTATCAAACAGTGCCAAAAGGTCTTTATGAAACTGGGACCCTTCTACCAACCCAACCGGAAAACGTCATTGCCGTAAACCTTTGGGAACAAGCTTTTTAAATAGGCATTCTTGAAAATAAGAGATCTCAAGTTGCAGTTTCCTGCACTTGAATAATTTTGAGTCAAAGTCTGCAATTAAGTTAGATAAATCACTTACATTCTCATGCGCCTCTTCAACAACGTCGTTTTCAGTCTCGTCATTAAAGAAGTTAATATGGTTCAAGAATCCATCAATAAAAGGGCACCCCACTGTGTTGCCTAAAGGTACTGGACTCCCTTGTGTGTTATGTTCTTCATTAAGAATTCTAACAGCCTGGCCAGGCTGAATATCAGACTGTGCTGCACTACGCAACAAAACCATGTTGTCAGCTGCTATAGAACTGGAAGTAGCTGCCGACATCAGTTTAGGTAATGCAGGTTGACTGGTTAAAGGAACAGACTGTGAACCAGGTCTAACCTCGACTTGTGTAGAACTTATTTGCATACCATCAATCCTTTGAGTTAAAATGTCCACACGATCCATGACCAACTTCAGTAAGACCGTTAAATTGCCTTCAGCATTCGCCTCATCAGCATTCAACACACCGGTCAATGGATTGTCATCGCTGTTGTTCATTTGAGAAAAAAGTGAGCCTTGGGATGGCATGCTTGGAACGCTCATGTTAAAGAACAAGCTTCACTACCAAAAAGCAAATAAACACCTTCACAGACTAAAAACCACAAAAACGAGCGCCAGCAACCAAATCCAAGGCAGACAAAGTTTAATAGATAATGTAAGCACCAAAAACACTTTCGGAGAGCTCAGTGTCCCTCCTTCCTCAGACAAATTTTAAAACCAGCTTGCAATCACATTTATACCATTTAACATCAATTAATTAAGTAATCAAACAATTTTAATTAAATACATTAAATCAATGGTAAGCATATAAAACTAGCTTACTTCCACAATGAGTAAATAAGTCAGTATTGCCACACTCTGTTCCTCATCCTTACCATAAAATAGTGTGCAAAGAATGCATATAAAATTGTGGGCATGCACGCACTAAACTGTTCATAATTCATTCTTAATATTAAGATATAAATGTATATAAATATAACTATAAATATAATTATGTATAAATATATGTAAATATACCCCCACTCTACTCTCTCTCTCACACACACACACACACACACACACACACACACACACACACACACACACACACACACACACTCAAACTAAGAACAACCTTAAAATGTTAGAATCTTTAAAATGAACAGTAGAACATACTTAATAGCAGGAATAAATGCAGAAAAAAACTTGCTTTCAACAACACCATGAACTCTGTTAAACAATAAGACCACATTAAAAAATAAAAGCAAGCATTCTTCTTAACATTATGCATATACAGCAACTAATTAAATTCCACACATAAAAAGTGGGGCTACCTTTTCAAAGATAACAATTTCAAAACACAAGAGATGGAAACATATTCATTTAAACCTGGGTGCATATAAGCCCCAGTACGAATCTGCCATGCCAATTCATTATTATCCAAATGGACTTGCCATGGACCACCCTTGTTGTCTACCTTCACTTGCCCCAAGATCGTAAACTTAAAATGGTGATCAGGGCATGCACCAATATTTTGGGCTAGAGCATTGTTAAGATCATGCCTTGAAATAGCATAAATATGTTCATAAATGCGCTGCTTAAACTTCCTTTCAGTTTTCCCTATATAGAAAGCAGCACATTTCTGACATAAGGCCAGGTAAACCACCCCACTAGTTTCACAGCTATATTTCCCTGTTATGTGATATTCAACATTCCTAACAAAAACTTTAGAATCTGTCAGAACATACTTACATTGGTTACGCCCACACTTAGTCATTGCTAACACTTGTTGACGGGCAGGACGTGAATGACACTCAAGCATGCTTTTTAAGTTACGCCCCTTTCTAAAGGTAATTTTTGGGGCCTCCCCCAATTGATGGGACAAAAAATTGTCATCCTAAATTAAGGCCCAATTTTTGTTAAACACCTTCCTGATATGGTGGTGATCCACAGAGAAGGTGCACAAAAACCTAGTTACAGGAGTGGAATCTGATTTGGTATCGACAGCCAGTCCTGGTACATCTGTGTGAACCGATACGGCACTAACACAAGTAAATGACAGGATTGGTTTGTAAAAACCTGATCTTCCCTTGTTAATAACTTCAATGCTAATATCTGATAACATTAAAGAAGGATACCCTCTATTTAAAAACATGCATCTTAATTGTTCACATTCCAACAAAAAGTCCTCAAAATCCGACACCATCCTAGCTGCCCTAACTAACTGACCTTTCACTACAGCCTTCTTTTGATGTTTAGGATGACTGCTAGTAAAATGCAAAAAAGCGTTAGAATAAGTGGGCTTACGATAAATGACACTCTTATATCTTGAATTCATCACATCACGAAGACGAACCCGTGACCCTTCATCGGAGTGAAAGGCTTCTCAGTAATTCTAACAAGTCTGTTAACATGAACTCTAACAGAGTTGGTAATAACAACACCATGACTACCCATGGGTCTGCTGCATCTAATGACGCCACTTCTAATGCCCAGCAGGGTTTTCCCAGAAACAAGAAAGCCAACAAGGCGAATGGACAGGGCAAGAACTATCAGGGCAATTACAGGAATCGGAGGTCACAACGCAGGAGATGATAGACCACTTTTCTGATCCACTGGTTCTTATGGACTCCAAAGGGGACTTTAAAATTTACAACTATACATCATTTGTTATTGACCCTGAGTTAGTTGAGTTCTTTTCTAAGGGCTTAACCATTGTCCCTGACACACGTTTTGACTTGGTGAGGACAATTATTGACCTTAAATTGTTTATTAGAAAACTGAACTTAAAGCTAATGATGGGTAATGGTACAGTGTCAGCCAGTTTGCTTAGGGTTCCCAGTGTTTACAATCCACCTTTGCATGAAACCTTATGCCTTTTTGAAAAAATGTGTGAGTTTGATTTAAGGGCTCTTTAATCTGATAAGTTGTTTCACAGGCGACCTGCTAACATCACCAAACATCAGCGTGAATTTCTGGGTTTACTGAAAAATTGCAATATTAGAGTCATGAAACCTGATAAGGGGGGAGGTCTAGTGTTTATGGATGATTTTTTGTATGTTCAGAAAATGATGTCTCTCCTTGACACTGACTTTTATGAAGAAGTGAGTATTAATCAGGTTAATGTTGCTCATGCTAAAATCAGGGGATTAATAGAGGATTTGTTCCTTGAGAGGTTTATAGACCTACACCAGTATCAATATTTAAACATCTTAGCCCCCAGGTTACCAGGTTTGTTTGGTATCCCGAAAATTCACAAAAGTTTATCACAACCCCCTTTTCGTCCTATTGTTGATAGCCGTGGCTCTATGACTTGTGCTTGTGCAAAGCTCATAGACAGTATTTTAAGGCCCTTAATTAACCAGGAACCCCAGATTTGCAAAGATTCTTGGAGTTTTCTTTATGAAAGTAAAAGGATCCCCTTTGATGTCAGTTATTGGTTTTTAACAATTGACATCAAAGATTTGTATACGGTTATCCCACAAGATATTGGTATTCAGTGGGTCCGTGAATTTTTGTATGACAAAAAGACAGATGACAATACCATTAACTTGATTGAGACTTTATTGGAAATAGTCCTAAGCAACAATTGTATGTTGTTTGATAAGAAAATTTATTTACAAAAATCTGGGGTGGCCATGGGGTCGCCATGCAGTGGCAGTTTTGCCAACTGTGTATTAGCCTTCTGGGAAAGGACCTTTTTATTTACTGATATGAGTTTCAGGGAAAATGTTGCCTGGTACACACGGTACCAGGATGATATGTTTCTTATCTGGAAAGCATCACCATCTGAGGTTCCTGCTTTCCTAAGGACCATTTCTAATTTGACCTATTTTTTGGAATTCACCTACAACCTGCAAGAGTTTAGTATCAACTTTTTGGATATACTGGTTAGTAAGGATGTGATGAATTCAAGATATAAGAGTGTCATTTATCGTAAGCCCACTTATTCTAACGCTTTTTTGCATTTTACTAGCAGTCATCCTAAACATCAAAAGAAGGCTGTAGTGAAAGGTCAGTTAGTTAGGGCAGCTAGGATGGTGCCGGATTTTGAGGACTTTTTGTTGGAATGTGAACAATTAAGATGCATGTTTTTAAATAGAGGGTATCCTTCTTTAATGTTATCAGATATTAGCATTGAAGTTATTAACAAGAGAAGATCAGGTTTTTACAAACCAATCCTGTCGCACTTGTGTTAGTGCCGTATCGGTTCACACAGATGTACCAGGACTGGCTGTCGATACCAAATCAGATTCCACTCCTGTAACTAGGTTTTTGTGCACCTTCTCTGTGGATCACCACCATATCAGGAAAGTGTTTAACAAAAATTGGGCCTTAGTTTTGGATGACAATTTTTTGTCCCATCAATTGGGGAGGCCCCGAAAATTACCTTTAGAAAGGGGCGTAACTTAAAAAGCATGCTTGAGTGTCATTCACGTCCTGCCCGTCAACAAGTGTTAACAATGACTAAGTGTGGGGCGTGTAACCAATGTAAGTATGTTCTGACAGATTCTAAAGTTTTTGTTAGGAATGTTGAATATCACATAACAGGGAAATATTGCTGTGAAACTAGTGGGGTGGTTTACCTGGCCTTATGTCAGAAATGTGCTGCTTTCTATATAGGGAAAACTGAAAGGAAGTTTAAGCGCATTTATGAACATATTTATGCTATTTCAAGGCATGATCTTAACAATGCTCTAGCCCGACATATTGGTGCATGCCCTGATCTCCATTTTAAGTTTACGATCTTGGGGCAAGTGAAGGTAGACAACAAGGGTGGTCCATGGCAAGTCCATTTGGATAATAATGAATTGGCATGGCAGATTCGTACTGGGGCTTATATGCACCCAGGTTTAAATGAATATGTTTCCATCTCTTGTGTTTTGAAATTGTTATCTTTGAAAAGGTAGCCCCACTTTTTATGTGTGGAATTTAATTAGTTGCTGTATATGCATAATGTTAAGAAGAATGCTTGCTTTTATTTTTTAATGTGGTCTTATTATTTAACAGAGTTCATGGTGTTGTTGAAAGCAAGTTTTTTTCTGCATTTATTCCTGCTATTAAGTATGTTCTATTGTTCATTTTAAAGATTTTAATATTTTAAGGTTGTTCTTAGTTTGAATGTATGGGTGAATGTGTGTGCATGTGAGAGTAGGGTGGGGGTATATTTACATATATTTATACATAATTATATTTATAGTTATATTTATATACATTTATATCTTAATATTAAGAATGAATTATGAACGGTTTAGTGCATGCATGCCCACAATTTTATATGCATTCTTTTGCACACACTATTTTATGGTAAGGATGAGGAACAGAGTGTGGCAATACTGACTTATTTACTCATTGTGGAAGTAAGCTAGTTTTATATGCTTACCATTGATTTAATGTATTTAATTAAAATTGTTTGATTACTTAATTAATTGATGTTAAATGGTATAAATGTGATGGCAAGCTGGTTTTAAAATTTGTCTGAGGAAGGAGGGACACTGAGCTCTCCGAAAGCGTTTTTGATGCTTACATTATCTATTAAACTTTGTCTGCCTTGGATTTGGTTGCTGGCACTCGTTTTTGTGGTTTTTAGTCTGTGAAGGTGTTTATTTGCTTTTTGGTAGTGAAGCTAGTGTAAGCATGTTGAAGCCTGTGTAATATTGTGTAAGCCAGTGTACACGTTTGTAAGCATGTATAAATCTGTACTACACACATCACACATGTACTGCACACTCTGAAACACATGCTGCCAACACTACATATGTCAGTCAAATGGCACATGGATGGATAATAAATCATCAGAATCAACAGTGCTGTAAACTATACTACATTGATGGTCATAGCTGCAATGCATCATGCCTGCTTACATACACCTAGAAGGATATCACACTTTGTGTTAACAACATTTTAACATTAATACAGTGCTATAAAGCCACACTGAGCATCAGCACCATGTTAGTCTGTTCCTGCATCTATGTTACATATTACAGATGGTGGCACAGGTGTCATCATATGCACAAGGTATGGTGTTTCTTTTCCAGAGCCTGTCATTGAGCCATCCAAGCAACATGTAAGTATGTGTGTGTGTGTGAGGGACAACAGTGTTTGCATGGCCCAATGTTGATGCAATGGGTGTGTGTATGTGTTAGCCCTAGCTGTTTGTTTCATGTGTGTGTCTGCATGTGCACAGTTTCAGCATGTGTCATGCATATACAGGAGGTTTTGGGACAGTCACAGACCGTACCTGCCAGGCTGTACAGATCACCATTACTGGCCATGGACACCCCTGCATGCATTCAACAATATTCCAGTCCTGCACCTGTCAATGTATACACATACATTCTTGGGATCTGTATCACAACCTGTGGATAAACGGGAGTCAGTAATGTTAACCTGATTTGCATAGTAGTGTCAGGTAATACATAGTCATATGAGCCATACTCATCCTCCAAAATAACAACCACTGCTGACTGTTGCTGAGATGTGCACACGACCGTTTAAAGGTGCTGTACTATCATTGTTGTCAATGTCCCTTGTAATACCCAGCAACAGAATAACTGGTCACTACACAACTATAACCCAGGATCACTACAGCACACAGTATGTGCACTATCACAGAGCCATAGCAGATTTACATACATCAAAGGTGTTCATGTACAGATAATGCAGCACATTCAATAGTGCTAATATCTACATACATATCAATATCTCTCTACATTACATATATAGAAATAGAAATACACACACACACACACACTTGGCAGGTTGTGATCAGAACACAGACCTAACTACCTTATCACACTACAGCATTATGCATGTACAGAACGCGCTACCGTGATTACTAGATCACAGCATTCACACAGGCATACATCCAGCTTGCTGGCATCAGCATCAAAGGCAAAGACACCATACGGATTCTACGGACAGTGAATAGTGTAAAAGCAATGTACTGTTGTCATGCAGCGGGAAACTCTCACACACAAAAACACACACACACGTGGCAGGATTGGGATTAGAGCACAGACCTAACTACCTTATCACACTACAGCAATACGCATTTACAGATCGCGCTACCGAGATTACTGAACACAGCACTCCCAGAGGCATACTTCTAGGTGGGTGACATCATCCTTAAAGGCAAAGACACCGGTAGGGAATGTATGTGGTGTGAGGCATCTAAAAGCATTACCATGTCCCCAGGCTGCAGGAAACACACACACACACACACACACACACACACACACACTCGGCAGGGCTGGGAGTCGAACATACACCTAACTACCTTATCACACTACAGCAATACGTATTTACAGAACGCGCTACCAAGAGTACTGAACACAGCACTCCCAGAGGCATACTTCTAGGTGGGTGACATCATCCTTAAAGGCAAAGAAGCCAATAGGGAATGGATGTGGTGTGAGGCATCTAAAAGCATTACAGTGTCCCCAGGCTGCAGGAAACACACACACACACACACACACACACACACACACACACACACACACACACACACACACACACACACACACACACACAGGACACACTTGGCAGGACTGGGAGTCAAACATACACCTAACTACCTTATCACACTACAGCAATACGCATTTACAGAACGCGCTACCGACAGTACTGAACACAGCACTCCCAGAGGCATACTTCTAGGTGGGTGACATCATCCTTAAAGGCAAAGACGCCGATAGGGAATGTATGTGGTGTGAGGCATCTAAAAGCATTACGGTGTCCCCAGGCTGCAGGAAACACACACACACACACACACACACACACACACACACACACTTGGCAGGGCTGGGAGTTGAACATACACCTAACTACCTTATCACACTACAGCAATACGCATTTACAGAACGCGCTACCAAGAGTATTGAACACAGCACTCCCGGAGGCATACTTCTAGGTGGGTGACATCATCCTTAAAGGCAAAGGCGCCGATAGGGAATGTATGTGGTGTGAGGCATCTAAAAGCATTACCATGTCCCCAGGCAGCTGGTAATACACACACACACACATGCACACACACACACACACACACACACACACACACACACACACACACACACACACACACACACACACACACACACACACACACACACTTGGCAGGGCTGGGAGTTGAACATACACCTAACTATCTTATCACACTACAGCATTACGCATTTATAGAATGCGCTACCGAGATTACTGAACACAGCACTCCCAGAGGCATACTTCTAGGTGGGTGACATCTTCCGCAAAGGCAAGGACGCCGATAGGGAATGTATAGAGAGTGAGCAGTCTGAAAGCATATTACTGTTCCAAGGTAGATGTCGACAAACACACGGCAGTGGTGTGATCGGGGCAACTAAATATCTACAAAGCACCACAACAACACTACGTAGATACAGGATGTGCCACAGACAGTACACCCTGCAAGACAGTCAGCCAGTGTGTTCAATGTAGGCATCCATCATGACGTTGAAAATAGAAATCTGTTGCCTGGATGTCCACCATCGCTATACAAGATGTCAATGGCCATGCCCATACACAGAGGCACAAGGTGTCACTGGCCATGCCCACAAACTTAGTATCACACGTCCATTTGGAATGTACTGTGTGTCCATCTACACAATGGTGTACTGGGCATGCTCACACACTTAGCAGTTGCAAAGGGCTGTCTTGCATGCACATGGATTCTAAACACGTAAGGGCGCAGTTTGGAATGTACTGTATGTCCAACTACACAACGGCGTACTGGGCATGCTCACACACTAAGGGCCATCTTGAATGCACACGGATACTAAACATGGAAGGGCACAGTATGGTATTACTGTCCCCATATACATGACGGCAACTCACATGTACTGACCAGTACACACTCAGGAGCCATCACATATGTCTCAGGTGCAGATCACAGAGGTACACACCACAGTCTACAATGTAGTCCTCAGACACCACCATGTCGTTGGACCAGCAATACATCAACACAACACCATGTGACGCATGACCAGTGGACTGTACATAGGTGTACAGCAACCGTGCAGACTACACATGTACTGACAGGGTTCCATCATGTGTTA
This sequence comes from Protopterus annectens, assembly GCF_019279795.1. NCBI lineage: Eukaryota > Metazoa > Chordata > Ceratodontiformes > Protopteridae > Protopterus > Protopterus annectens. The sequence goes on from NC_056745.1 coordinate 1,139,849,713, forward strand.
TGCATTGCAATGATACCACTGTACATAACCAGGTCGGCTGTACACATAACAGGGGCCCTGGGTCTTACACAGCTGTGACAGATGACTGTCGCTGTACACCAATGAACACACATGTTCGTATATGTCATACATGCAATTGCAGTGGATATGTGCATAGACCACACACACAACACATATGTATATAGCATAGCTTTTGCTGTCCTCCGTGCAGACAAGTGGCTACAGAAATCATACGCACGCAAATGGGAGGTGGGTCCATGGCTGTTGAATGCCAACAGTACATGAGGTAGCAATGTTGACCAAGTACACATTCCCTCTGTACTAGTTACCCATGACACCCATCATATCATACAACAGTCCATGTGTTATGTATGTCAACACACATGTCCACCGATTGCAATGCATACAAACATGGCTACATGACAGGCATGTAGGACCAACACACATGTACAAACTGTAGTGTGCATGCAGCTTCCATGCATGTGCAGTAGCTGATGTAAGTAACACATCTGTGCCGAACTACAACATGCAGTTGCAATGCAGCCCCATCACTGACACCTGTATATGGTGACATACTGACAGTACGGTAGGATGTACATCATGTATGGATGGATGTGTGTACGTAAAGTGGTGATCCACCTGTGTAGATGGATGTTTGCCAGGTATGGCTCACAGGTGTGTCACACACCATCATACCATTACATGTGCAAACAGTACGCTATGTTACTGTTACCTGATGGTGAAGACATAATACCTACACAGTGGTCAGCTGTTACCAACTGTATGTCACTCAACACCTGTAACACTTACATCCTCCCGTGTGCATATAGCAGCACAATTGCCGGACATAACGTTGGTACATATAATGCGGCCAATACTGCTGCATGTCTGTCAGATGTATCATCACATAACAGGTGTATCATTTACAGTACTGCCATGTGTGTTTGCATGTGTGACCATATATGCCACATATAGTGGGGAATACATCCCAATTGTGACACACCCCTGTACACTGTTGTAGACATCTGTACATACTGCAGTGTGGAAAGCATGATGTAGGCAGGTGTGGTGTGTGTATCACACACATCAGCTATCCGTATGTGTATGACAGTTGTGGTCTCCACACTGTGTGTGTGTGTGTGTGTGTGTGTGTGTGTGTGTGTGTGTGTGTGTGTGTGTGTGTGTGTGTGTGTGTGTGTATGGCTGTCTGGTGCATGGAGTGTGGGTGTATGCTACCATAAGGAACACACAGGATCCCAACCCCTCATGGTGATCCAGTCAACTACCCTGTTGATGCCATCGGTCTCAGCCGTACTGGCTACCTGTACATGTCCCCCTCTCTGTGTCACGTCATGTGGGTGCACACTACTGTGAGGGTGATGACCACATAGGCAAGTGTCCTCACCTCAACACTATGGGGTGTGCGTTATAGTGTTGTCAACCCCATGAGTGTGGGCATGTTCCTGTACTGTGACAGGGTATTACTGCTACACAGTGAGGCCTCATGCTATCAAGTGGCCTCTAACGTTATCATTGTTCAGACCACTGTGTACAACCCCTGCACCATGTCAACATACCTGTGATGTGACCTGGTATGGATGTCACATCTCTAGCCACTGTAGCCTATTACACTGCACACAGGCTGCTGGATCAGTATATGTGTGGACATCTGTGGCATGTTAGATTTTCCAGCTGTCCAGTTGAGGCTACGTATAGCATGCTGAGATTGCCAAACGTGCCTGTGAGTAATCCACAGTTACACATGGGAGACTGCAAACACTGCTACCTGTAGACACATACAAGTAAACCATAAGGAGGGAACCTGGGCATCATTACCAACATGCTGTTACTGTTGTTATTGAGACACATACTGTGAACATATAACAATGCATGCTACACCTGTACTACATGGTTGTGCACATATAACAATGCATGCTACACCTGTACTTCATGGTATGTCTGGTGCGTGTCAACAGTACACAACCAATGTAATATACACGTCTCTCACCATTCTTATGCAACTAACGTAATATACACTTCCCTCACTAGTCATACACTACTAATGTAATATACACATCTCACTATTCTGTTCACCCTGTGCATCAGACCATTTGAGCATGCCCCTGCACCGATGGTATGGATGACAGAGATGCATCACAGGCTTCATCATATGCACAGGGTGATATTGTGTGCCAGTGGCATAGGCTGCACCAATGGGTGACATCATGTGTGTGGGTAAGGGCCGGTGATATGATTGGACATGTCTGTTCAGTATGCATGTCGGTGTTGTGGCACCCTACAAATGTGTTTGCTGTGTGCGTGTATGTGTGCACACAGTTCTGCCTTTTGTGAGGCCTACACAGGGGTATTATTGACAGCTCCAGATTGTACAGACCAGATTGTACATCTCACTGTGTCCGGCCATGGCCATGTGACCTGTGCCTACCAGGGGTTGCACGGACACTACCAGGCCAAGGTACAGATTGGCTACTGTCCGATGACACATGTCCACTGGAACCATGTCCCCACTGGGAACGTCCAGAGCCATGTCCACATGGCCTGCTGTGTCCTGGTGTGGACAGCACAGCACCAGCTGCACTGCTACTGCTACCGGCACTATGGGAGCGAGCATGTGAGGTGGCACGCTCACGTCGACCAGCACTAGGTGGTGTAGCTGGCCTATGTCCACATGGCCTACACCTCACTCCTACCAGATGTTGCAGCACAGACAGCTCACGCTCGCGGATTGCCATGCCACGGTCAAGGATTCCGACCATGTCACCCAATCATCTGTCCAGAACATCAGCAATCTGCTGTTGAGCATTTGCCAATGCCTGGATGTTGTCATTTAGGGTACGGATAGCAGCCCTCTGAAGCCTCTGCCCTTCTCTGTTCAGCCGTTCAGCATGTGCCTGTGCTGCCATTACAGTCTGGAACATGCGTCTGGTGATACCAGCTGCTGCGCTCTGTCCTGCAGATGCATGTCTGCCAGAGGTCCTCCTACGAGCAGCACCGGCCACATGCCTGTGTGGCACATCTGCAGACATTACGCTGACACTATGGTGTGGAGACACACCTTCTGTAGCCACCACACATTCCTGTTCCACGCTAACAGATGCTGACTGTCCTTCCTCTATGGCAAATAGATCTATGTTTTTACATGCCTGATACTGATGACAGTCTCACCTGCAATGGACTCATGTCTGTGCGGCACGCCAGAGGTACCTGTATTGGGGTGACACAGCAGTATGAACATTATCCATGACTGTATGACAGCCACAGGGTGCACTGTGCATGTTAACACATTCACCTGTACAATAGCATATAGTATGCACATGTGTGCATACACAGGGTAGCATACTGTAGTATGCAGCATGTGTTGCTACATTACATAATGTACAGTGACGCATGCACGTAAATGGGATATAGTAGCCATATGTGCAGTACTGACTTACCAGGAAACTCCAGGCTCATTGGTTGGGAGACACCCACCTCCACGATGGCAGATAGTGTTTGTGGATGCTATTCTGAGGGTGTCCCCAGACTGGCCAGTAACTCCTCAGTGTGTGTGAGTGGGGGCTGGGATGGTGGCCCACCACCTGTTCCACCTTGTTCCCTGGTGATTGCAGTGGCATGCTGTTTTGCATGCCTTATCAGGTCCATGCAGTGTCTGCACACCTGCTGGTAGATGCGGTTATGGCCACCCACATCATTCACCCTCCTGCGCAGATCCTGCCACAGGTCATCCCGCTGCTGGGCATGCTGTGGCACATGGCTGAACAACACCTCATAGTTCTCATGGAGGTACGGGAGGAGGACGTCATCCTCCTGGTGGCTGTATGCTGGAAGGCATGTATGAGGCATTATCTGTAAGACATAATGATGGTGACAGATCACAGTTTCAGAGATGTACAGAGATACAGCTGCACATACATTTCTATGACATCTAGTACATCTGCACAGTTATCTTTGCAAATCACCATGACACTGACACGACTGATGTGTTTGTGTCACACACATGTAACACCCATTATGCATTGGATATCATCACCATATATGTGTGTCACCTCATTACAGTGTTCATACTCCATGTGAATGCTGTCTTGATGTGGGCATGTCTGTTTGCCTGCACTGGTGTTCTTACCTATCTGCACATGCTTGGATGTGTCCACGGTATTGCTGTTGACCTTGATGCTGTGTATATGTCACATATCAACACAGACACAGCCTTAATGGACTTGAGCAGTGACAATGCACACATACACATGGAAACCTGTACATGCATATGTTTTGCCATATACATCTACACAGCACTGTACAGCTTTTCAACATCCTGCCACAGATCGCCTGTGTTGCACATGTGATAGACATGGGACAATGGCTAGTTGGACGTCATTTGCAGGGATGGTTATCAACAATAGCATGTACGGGCAAGGTTTCCTAGCTGTAACTGACAGCCATTATGCCACTGCGAGGTGCATCAGTGCCACATTACTGATCCAGACAGTTGATACTACATCTACCATGCGGCCATCACACCATGTATGACTGGGATGACATGTGCAACTTTGATGGACAGGATTGCATGGTATAGCGGGAGTATGTCACATGTATGGCACAGGGATCTGTCTAGCATATGGCGATCCTAGTATTAGTACGGTGACTGTCCATGTCGTATGTCTTTCAGATCAGATTATGGACATGTAGCATGTCCATCATCATGGTGCAGCAAATGTCTTTATGCAAGGTAGACAGCATGCTGCATAGTGGAGGTGAGGACTGTGAAGTCTGATATCGCCCATCCATGCATGGCCATTACCCCTTACAGGTGATATGTGATCCAATATTGGTCACCCCAGTGCTGTATATGCCTGTCCAATGATCTCCGTGCTCATGGATGCCACCCTGTCATGACATGGGTACCTCGTATGACTACCTACAGGGCCTGGAGACGTCACCAGGTCAGGGAGGTGTACTGCACAGCACCATCCCTTACACAGTGTCCATAATGTTGACCACAGCCTAGGTGGTAGTTAATGGGTACAGGGATGTTCACCTAGCGGTGACAATGCTGATATCATTCATCAGACTGTGCACATATGTCACACACCTCACCCACACAGCCCATTCTGTATGTTGTTCACAACACTGACACAGCTATTGCTCATAGGTCATGGCCATTCACATCCTTACATACACAGATGCCTAACATTTGTCTGTGTGGTATGGGCTACAATGAGGGTGGAGTACAACACATTAACCCTGTTCTACTGTAGCTGGCACTGGTGTGATATGCACATGTCACTCTGGCACCTTTTGCAGTTGTGAGTCTGTCAACAGGCCACTGGTAGAACACTCCTGTAACATACAAAGGTATTTGTAATCAAACATCCATACTGTCTTGTACATCTGTACTGCTAACATCTACAGTGATAATGGTTCATGGACATGCACATCATACTCAGCAGGGTCAGAGTGCAGTGCCACCCATTATGACTGTCATCACCACTTGTGGGTTGATATTATCCAGCACCCTATCTGTATTGTATGTTCATGCTAGGCACTTGTTCAGAACTTGTGAGCATGTCATGAGTTACTGATTTCTATAGCACCCATTCCACACCATTTCCCACAGGTACACTGGCTGTCCTAAAATTTCCAGCTTGCTTACGGTACAACAACTGTTGTACACACGTAATTCACATATCCTGTGAGACATGGTTGTATATACAGGCATGTCCAACTGTCACGTACCAGTGCTATTGCCTGTCTATATGATGGATATGTCTTACATGTGGCAATAGAGCAATTGTCTCATGTACACATTAAATGCTCATCTCCCAACATACGACACTACAGCCTGTGGGGGATGCACTTAGGCAGCCCTGCTGGGGGTAATGCTGTCACCAACCCTGACTGCACCTGTCATGTTGGGATGTGTAACATTTGCAACACACCCAACACATCACATAGTCTCAACATTTGCAACACACCCAAAACATCACATAGTCTCACATGATCTCCACCACAGGCCACACATACGAGGACAACTCATGCAGTACCTCTCCATACTCTGTGTAGGCACCAGAGGCAGCCCCCATCATGGAACACATCACCAACTTATAGCCCACAGACTCGTGTGCCCATCACATACAGACAATAGGGTGTTATAACATACACAACACACCAGTCATAGGTGACTCTGTAGGCGGTCACACTGCAGTTCTACACAGCAGGCTACACAAGGCGATAGTCGCTTACATCTTGCTGTCGGGTAACTGGTTCTGCAACATAACCTATGCACCCATGCCACACCTCACCAGATACAATGTGACTGTCATTCTCCATGTTAGTGTGACTGCCCTGAGATGCCACTTCACAGACTACGTGTGCAGGGCCATGCAATAGCTCACCAGTCTTCTAGCCCTGAAGGTGTGGGCCAAGCCCTGGGGAGCATTATGCATTCATCTGGACCTGATACCAGTGTACAATGACTGACTGTGTCACTTCAACAGTTGCGTATGCTTCTGCTGTCATTCCACAGGCATCTGGTATCTGTCCGCGTTGACTGACCTGGTCAAACACAATGCTTTGGCACAGATGACCTGCACCTGTCAGCCCTGGGAGTACAGATCACATGTGAGGCTCTTGCCGCTTCTATACTGCCTGTCTTGCACAGTTTCCAATAACAGTCACTGGCAGAACGGGAACTGGCAAGCAAGGCATGGGGTCATGTGACACAATGCTTGCATCTTCCTGTGTAAAGCACGCAGGCAAGGCACACCTTATAATGCACCACTCCAATATCTCTGCAGTGACTGGGACCTGCCTCTAGGCTCTGCAGAGCACACCTGCGATAACAGGTTATAGACAGACCATACCTTTCAGACACATACCTGTACCGGCACACCCACAGCTGAGGTGTTCCCATATCCCACTATGTTGTACACACATCCTGGCTAGTTACTTAGCACAATACATCAGAGGTGCTCCACGTGCAACTAACTTTGTCTGGAACCGCTATACACATTATAACCAGCTACAGATTCAACAACACACCCCACGGTTACCAGACCTCATTTGTTGGTGTACTGGACAGTAGGGCTCAGACAGCTACTACTGATGTGTGACTGACACTACCCCACACTTAACTGGGATAGCCACTCATGTACCAACACATCTGTGAGTCATAACCTCCACTCGGCTGGATCAACCCATACACACCACCTCCAAGACCAACATTATCCTTGACATGAACACTACCAACATGTGACTGGTGTTCCACACCTGGGGTTATCCCATCATTGGTGGATTCTGAACATATGCTAATCACCCTTGTTAGCCACATCCCAGCACCACACCCTTCATGACATACACAGTACACGAGTACTACAACACCTACTACAGACGTCTTATGACAGCGGTTGTTGACGTCATGACACCCGTGCAGATGGACAATGCACATACAAATGCTGAAACATACCCCAGTGCACTTCATTAGCACGTACACGACTGCATGGATCATGCCATTCCACACAGAGCCATGATGGTACACACCAGATAACAGACGCCACTCTGGTGGTCAAGTTCCATGGACATAATGTACAACAACAGGTGGAGGCTGTTGCACAGTGGTGTACAATCCCATGGGTGGGGTAGCTCAATGGTCAGCCTTAGTAGGGCCACGGGATCCCTCATCACATACTCCATGACTAGCTATGTAAACATTACTGCGACACATTCCGGGGTGTACCACAAGGCATTATGGTGGTATGTCAGTAGTCAATGGCAATACCCACATCTGCTCTCACATACAACAGTCACTCAGGAACATTACAGACCCAGGTGATGTAGGCAACATGCTGGCGGATGGATTCAATGCTAACATTACACGCTCACACTCACTACAGGGCCACAATCCATGCAGGAACATTGCGGTGTCCCTGCGGTCACACCAACACAGTACTAACCTGCACTCTATATGTCCTGGGACACTGGCCCCATGTCACCTTCTGAAGTCCCAGGCTGTGATGTCCACAAACCTCTGAACGACATGTCTCCCCACAAGGCCACCATATTCAGTAATAGCCTTGTATCAGACATTGTGGCCCCTGAATGGCACACAGCAACAGTTATCACACTCCACACAGGTGGCGCCACAATGCACGTGTGGGACTATAGTCCTACACACCTGATTGGACTGTTCTGCACAGCTATGGGGCACATCATCATGGATGTCATTCACAGAGACATTGTTGGGCTCCGGTCCTGTGATGCTACCCAGGTTGGACTTGTTAGGGCTAGAGCATGGCCCCTACACCTGGTGGACTCCTTTCATACAGTTACTGGGGTAGTTGATGACGGTACGGGGGTCCACACATCCTACATTGTCCTCTCATTGCCTTACAGCACCGTTCTCCATTCTGATATTGACAACATACACATCCACCTGCACATCGTACCCTATGTCTCAGGATGTAATGCAACATGGCTCATGGACAGGACACACACAATGATGGTAGCATACCATAGTATCTACTGCATTTCAGTTACACTTGGCATACCACAGTCCTCAGTAATAGGGCCCCTCATGTTCAGTATATGCTTCCCTGAGGTACAGGCTAGCACAGAGGGACTTTCTCTGCCTAGCTTTACAAACCCCTGCATACAAAGTGCCATGATTGATCCACCAGCTGATACTGACTCTATTCATATGGGTGTCACTGTGACAGATACCTGATATGAATATCATGGCCTCAAGCTGCATGAACATCACCTTTGCATTACACCATTCACCCACTGACTATCACATAGGTGGTAGTCCCCTACATACATGTCACATTGTACATGTTCATAGTACATACGTATGTCACACCCACTCCTGTGGTTACCATATTGCCACTGTGGTGTGGATATCCTGCTATGTGGCCACACTTATCTGTACTGGGTGTGTAGCTGGTACATAGGCACCCATTGCACCTCTAAACCCAAGACTTCTACACACATTCAAGGGTACACCACCCTATTTAGGGTGTACCTTACACAACAGCTACAGCTTTACATACCACAACCTTAACACGCCTTAACGTTTATTGAGCTCCGACAGTTGAAGTATGCGGCTGAACTACGGACACCACGTTTGTACACATTTGCATACTACATACTCAGGGGTGACCTCTGCTGAACAGACAGGGCCCATGTCCACAACAGTATTAATGGATATACTCCACATATCCGACATAAGCAAAAGCCACTGTGAGCAACATGCCCATGGATATGTGCACACACGCAATGAGTGGGATGTGCTTGAGGGTTACATTCCCAAACCGGACACTCAGGATGCTTTGGAACATGAATCCTATGTACATCACACAGGGACAGTCAGTAGCACTGTTCATGTGATACCTCCCTTGGTGGTTGGGGGACACATGTATGCCAGGTATCACTGCAGTAGCGGTACTGTGCAGAGGTGCAGGTAACACATGGCTCTGCTGTGCACAGGACACTACCCTAGAGAGGTGTCACTGGTGTGAACACTGTAGTTGTGCTTACACATACACTTGCCAGACTGCATAGTACCCCACTATGAACCTGTGAAGATATTACATGTCCTTTGTGCATGGTTACTTGGTAGCCCTTCCATTTAGATTAGCTATCATGCTATTACAATGTCCCGTGCCTACAAGCCATATGTATCCTGTTATTGTACATGCCAATAGACAATGCCTTTGGTATGCATGATATGCCTGTCATGCTGAGTAGAATATCTGACATATCTACCTACAATACTATACATTACACATATTTTAGTATCCCGTAATGCAAAGCATACTTGCACAGCTGGACCACCTTACACATTTCATTGTCGTTATATGCCCATACACATGCCTACTGTGACAGTATATCAACATATACTATTCCCTGCTATGGCATGTACTCGTTGGACATACCCTACCACTGATAGCAGGTTGTATGGAATTACTCTGTTTAAAGCACTCATGTAGCACCCCTTGTGGTGTCAGTGATGTGTACCTTGTGGCCCACTGCTGGACGCACAATTTCTACAAGCATAAGTATGCTCAGCAAGACATCACTACATAAATACCTTTTCCCACATGATGCATTGCGGACACTTTTAATTAATGCAAACTAGGCTATACATACAGTAAATAATTAATACAAAACATGCTATACATAAACCTACATACCGAGTGTTCTACATACCTTGTTATCGTTCTGGACTTTCGTCTCTATCTCTCTCACACTGCTTATCTCTCTCACACTGCTTAAACAGGTATATGGTATGAGCATACGGTTTGAATGTCTGGCAAGTCATCCTGATATACGTCGATACCTGTAACATGTGGTTTCCTGCCGCCAGTTGGTGTTCCTGAGTGACTAATTACTTGCACATCAGCTGTGCAGCTACTCCATTTGCCAATTACGTGGCAACAGTGGGGTATAATTGAATTCTCCACTTGGGCGTTGCCCATTTGCCCTACCTTCGGGGAGATGGCCTGTATTGTGTTTTGTGTGTAATTGCAACTGCTATGTGTAGAGACAAGTATACTTTGAATTCATGTCCCCCGTGGATTGTGTGTGACAGCTAGCGTATGTGGTTCAACATGTGGGTGTACCTGTCATCCCAACCATCTGATAACGGACTATTGCAAACAAAACCTGTAACATCGCCGTTTGTCACATTATACAATGGCTACAATTATGCATGGCGCCTTTAATTGTGTCTCTCACAAGGTATGTTGATGGTTCTGCAGATGTAATTGACTGACTGGATGTTTGTGCTGTTATTACAGTCTGTATTGCTATAGTTTCTAATGTGGGGGATGTCGGTGGGTGTACGTAGCATATACAGGTTTGTGGGGCTTGCATTTCTACATATTCCATATATATGTGTGTGGGCTCCATCCCTAATTAAAGAGCTATCAGTTAGTAGACTTATGTTACAGGATTTTACATTGGGCCATTGTTAATTGGTTTCTATATAGTATGAAGGTGAGGTTGATATTTCCATACCTCCGGAATTGCAGTGATATGTAAGGGGATATGTCTAAATGACAGCTATCTCGTGTATTTCTGTCCCAGATATTTGCAGTCATTGCGGTTGTGTTGGTAACAGAATCTCTTTGCCATGGGTTGCCACCTTTTCATATGGCCATTGTTGGACACTTGTGGGACACACAGCGGTGTTTACAGGCCGACACATAGCCACGGTCAGTACACAGGATAGCACATACTTTTATCCTCAATACATACCTATTGTTGTGGGACTTTGGCTACTTATCATATTGCATGTAACATTTACGTTTCTTACATACAGGCATAACTATTTAATGCAACTATTACATAATATATGGGGCATATTAATGTCCTACAATCTCAGACATTTGCCCTTTGTTATGTTTTATGTCAGGACACACCTGCCCAGGGAGGGGCTGTCCCTCCTAATGTAGGATAGGTGGTAACCGCATGCCTATGGCTAGCTATACCCACACCTACCATAATGATCTACCTCCGAGTTGGCACTAGCAGACACACGATGCGGACACACACACACACAATACAGTCACACGGAGACGCACACGGCACCCTTAACATACACATACACAGACTACGGCACTCACAAACACAGTTGAACACAGTACCTATGTGGACCACAACACTGGCAGTGGTAACTACATGTCCCTTCATATCGTCATACTATTACTCGCGGTTGTACTGTTCCGGTACTGTGTTCTTTCGGTCTTTCAGCCTCGTGGTTACGCGTGTCGGTATGTTACACATTCCATAGTTGGTGGTATCCTATTTATTTGTACCTCCAAGGTGTTATAAATGTCGTTGACCTATCTATATATATTTGCAGATATCGTTGAATCTGTATATATCAACATATATCACTCTATCGCCCTTTCTATCTGTATTATATATATGTATATATGTGTATATATATATATATATATATATATATATATATATATATATATATATATATATATATGTATATATATGTATATATATATATATATATATATATATATATATATATATATATATATATATATATATATATATATATATCTGACAGGGAAAGTGACAGGCATACTACACCTTTCATTGTGTACTTGTCGGTGTATACTGTTTTCTGGACTCCACACTTTTGTGTCTGTACCTGTCACATTACACACCTGCCATAGGTTAGGGTTACCAGCTGTCCCACTTTGCGAGGGACAGTTCCTCTTTGGGCAGTTGTGTCCTGCAAAATATTTGTAAACATGGCAAATGTGCTGAGATTGTAGGACATACTTATTTCCTATAGTTTATGTAATATTTGCATAAAACAGTTATTCTGTATCTGAACCACCTATATGTTATAGACACAGAATAAGTAAGTAAACATTACAAGAATAAGCATTTATCTAGGCAAAACAGTGAAGTTCTGATTTTCGTACTGGCTGGGTGTATGTGTCGGTCTGCAGACATCTGACATATGTCCCACATTGGTCATTTGCAGAGGTGGCAACCCTACCATAGGTACATCTTGGCTAGCAATAGTGTTAGGTGATTCTATACATGATTGCGTGTTCTACTCCTGGCAGTGGTCGTTTTGCCCTTCTAATAATGGTGGATGTGTTCTGCAGTCTAGGATTCCGTTAGGCTTTGTTTCTGATATTTTTGGCATACATCTGACATACCTTTAATAGTTTTGTATTCCTAGGAGAACCAAGGTGCGGTGACTGGAATTGACAAGACAGCTTAAGGGTGTAGGTGAGAGGTCAATGGCATGCTAATGTAGGTACATCGAACACTTATTGTAATGGGGAAACAGGACCTGATAACTAACTAAAATATTTGGTATGGGTGGCGACTGCCTTATAAATACAGCTTTCAATGCACATATAAAATTTGAATGTAAAGGTAGAAGAAACTCTAGCTAGGGTCTATCTGGGAAAGACTACAGCTGAACATTTTTCAGGTTTTTTAGGTTTGCCTTTGAGAAGTCATTAAGCACAGAGGTATTACTTTAAAGGAATTGATAGCTTTGTACAGGACCATAACAGATTTGTGGTCAGATGTGACAAGGGACAAGAACACCCACTGAGTCGTACAAGATGGGACAATAGTGATGAGGACAATACCCAGGATATTACAGTCCCTGGACAGGGTATTAACCATTTGTTTAAAGTTGTTAATATTCACAAAGTATAAGAAGATCTTAACACCTCTACTATCACAGGGAAAATGAAATCTCCCAGCATAAATGTGTTTGGGTTAATAGGATTATCAGAGCTCTTGTTAGTGCTGTCATTAAAGGAGAGTCTACAAAATTATAAAAAAACTTTAAGTGGTAACTAGGATTTGCAAAAGTTCAGATTAGTAGTCACCAGAGTGACTAGGATTTCCAAAAGTTCAGATTTGAGGTCACCATGGTAACAAAGGTGTTCAAAATTCAGATTTGGGGTCAGCAGGGATCTGCCAGGATGTGAAATGGTCTCTGACACAAACTAACTCTCCACCCAGCTGCCCATAGGTCTGGAGACATGATAGGTACTGAACTGAAGTTTTAGAGTTAAGGTAAAAATTTTAGAATTAGGGTTAGAGTTTTGAGTTTTACTGTTATGGTTAGGAATTTCAGTGCTAGGTTTAGAGTTCTTATGCTGACTGTTGAGCACTTCCCTTCCACACAAAAGTATTTCTGACATCAGTTTTCCTTTGCTCTGAAAAAGAACATATCTGAAAAAGAACATACACAAATGACTCAACTAGTTAAGCCTGCACAGAAGGACTAAGAAACACCATTATAATATAATACAAAGTAAAAATGATGCATGTTTGACAAGGCAGACAACCACAAACCTTGTATTTTAAGTTAATATGAACATGCTGTGGCTACTGAAACAGAATTAACTACTACAAAAATAAACCAGGCAAGGTGACCAGTCATGAAAGCATGTCCATTTCTCCTCAACTTCTTCATTCTGCAACCATTAGAAGGATTCAATTATGGGTCTATTTTGGAAAGGACCATTCCTAGACTGGTGTATAATCCTCTTCTTTTGGCCTTTCCTGGTTAGGGGTCGACACAGCGGATCACCTGTCCGCTCATGATTGGCAGTGGAGGTTTACAGTGTCGAGCTGCCATCTCGGCGGCCAACCTTCTACAAAAGGCACACACATGCACGCACTCACACCTAGGGCCAATTTAGAGTGTCTAATCCACCTACAGCATGTTTTTGGGATGTGAGAAGAAACCGGACCACCCGGAGTAAACCCACGCGACCACAGGGAGGACATGCAGACTCTGCACAGAAGGCACCCCAGCCAAGGATCGAACCGGAGAATCTCTTGCTGTGAGGTGGCAATACTAACTGTTGCACCACCGCGGCCGCCCCTAGACTGGTGTATAATAATGTCCCCAATTTAGAACCAGGGAAGCATTCCCAGACTAACATACAATATAATGACACTAGTTTGGACTGGAGCATTTCCAAACTAACATATAACTCCAATTTAGATATGAAGAAGTACCGTACTCATTATGAACTAAACAAATAACCACCAAGCGATTTTCCAGCAATAACTCTATACACTACAAGGGGGATGATGGGTGGTTTTGGATATTGCAGCAGTGAGAAATTTGAACATGTGCTATTATGGGTAAGTGCAACTTACATAGCTGTACTATGTTCATCAGTACCACTGCTGCAGTAGACTTTAAGCTATTTGGGTGGATTACCTAAGCCTATCCAACCTAGGAGGAGGAAGGATATAGCTCTAGGAGCCCTGGAGAATAGCCCTGTCCTGAATCTATATAAAGGAATCCAGTATATAATTCTTTGTCGAGGTATACATAGAGATGATCATATAGCTGCCTCTAGAAAGGTTCTAGAGTCCACCCATTTCCAGTAGACCATCACAGAAGGCAAGGCCTCAGAGAGTGGGCTCTAATACTGCCTGGAATTAGTTTATCATATTGGATATAACACAAGGCAATAGCATGGACAACTCCTGCTCCACATTAGTAATACTTCTTCTCCTCCTTTTGGCTGCTCCCATTAGGGATCACCACAGCGGATCACTGGTCCGCAGAACGAGTGGCAGTAGAGTTTTACAGTGTTGAGTTGCCAGCCAAGCACCCAACCTTCTTGTGAGGTAACAATTCTAGCTGCTGCACCACTGTGCCACCCACTCCACATTAATAATACTGCTAACCTTACTACACACACACACACACACACACACACACACACACACACACACACACACACACACACACACACACACACACACACACACACACACACACACACACACACACACACACACACACACACACACACACACACACACACACACAAAATCCCTGGCCCAATGCTTATCTTTATCAACCAGCCTTACCTCACTCAAGTTAGTGTTCGCAATCTTTAGCTCACATCTTACAGCAGCTCATTTGTGTCGCATAAATGTGTGTCAACCAGGTCAACTGTAACTATATATTAAACACATTTAAAATACATTTTTTTGTTGATAATGGCACACAATGGACTGCAGTGGTGTGTCTGCGTACTGCTTAGAATGTTACGGCATAGAGCAGTTTGACAGCTGCTCACTGTTGCTGTAACAAGCTAAACATTATCGCAAACAGTATTTTATAAAAAGTCATGTCAGAAAAAAAAAAGAAAAACGCCAAACAAGTTTTAAAAAAATCAGTTGGGATGCTTCACTTGAAATGCTAATACACAACATGTCTATGGCTGTGCGTTTTTTTTTTTGCCCTATCCTTCAATATTTTGATTTTCTGGTAAATCACTGAAAATTACATTTAATGTCAGACATTAGAACTTAGTAGTTCAGAAAATATGTGTTAATTGCAAAGCCTGTTGTACTATTTTTTGATGCAGCCCTGATGGTTGTTTTTTTTTCAGACACCTTTACTGAATTATCACTTGTGACATAGGCAAATTTACATTCATATACAAGTAATCAAACCATATTAACATAAACATTATACATCACATATATTGCTATATATCATATAACCTAAGCAATATTACATAAATTATTCAATTCCTGCTTTTTTTAAACAAGAAACATTTTCAATAAACCATCACTTACTGCATAGGCAATCATACATTTATATAAATGAAAACAAACCACACCAACACAATCCTAGTCGCAAGCATTTTATATCACAAACCACACTGACACAATCACAGTTGCAAAAATTATACATCACTTATAATCTACCCAATCTTTCTCACTTAAACATTACATAGCTCATTTAAGTCCTTCTACCTTTAAGGCCTCATTCCTCCCTTGTATGTATTATTCCCACAAAGCCTGTAGTATTATTGACTTAATTCCTTGATTTTGCCTACTATTTTTGCCCTATCTCTCATGAAATGTTTGGTTTTCTGGAAAGTAACCAAGGCATATAGTCAGTCTGTAATAATACTTCTTAATGTTCAGAAAATGCATGCTGGTGTTCTACCAACCTTTTAAGTGCATAAAAAAGCTTCCCAAATGTTATATTGGTGTTGGTTGTGACATAGGCAGTACTAGCATCATGTCTTTACATTCACCGCTGCAGTATTCATTACAAATGGGATTCCCTGCTGTGAAGCCCACCAACCGGCCAGTTTACCAAAGTCTACCGCTGCTTTAAGGTACAATGAATGTTATCTACACTCTCCTTGCATAGGGTAGGGCATAAAGGTGACGTTCAGGTGTACCATCCTCAGAACTTCTTTGCTGCCAGTCCAAACGCTGTTTTAGCCATCAGTCTGTTACCTCCATCTGTTTTTTTTTACCGTTTTTCTGTTTGTTGGCATTCCTGTGCTTGCACCTTTTTGCTGGAGTCCTCACTGTTGCAGATAAGTACCCATTTGGATTTTTGGTTAATTTTCTGTTTGTTTTGTGCTGTTTGGGGTTCATGTCATCCAGGAAGGGTAAATGCCAGTGTGGGAGACTGATTCCCCATAAAGATCACCACGATAAGTGTGTTTTTTTGCCTAGGTGCTGCTCACGACCATACATCCTATTCCATTTATCAAGAGTTTATCCCCAAAACTCTTCATAGTAGGCTTTCTTCCCTTTCATTGCATCTTCAGAACCAGCGCCTTAAGCTTTTTGCTGCTGATACTATGGATGGAATTTCCTGCCCCGAGGGTCAGCTGTCAGGGAAGAAGAAGGTGCATAAGGTAAGACCGGAATCTTCTGCTCTCCAGGCTCTGATGGGAGTTTCTCCCGAGGTTATTATGAACCCAGAGGCTTGCCCATTTTTTTTGTCAGATTCTTCTAATGTGTCTGTGTTGGAGGCTGGTGAAGATCTGGTGGGAGCATGTCCAACGAGGCTTTGCAGGTGTCTGTTTTGGGTGTTCAGAGGGAACCATGGTTGACTGTTTCTGAGGGGTCTAGAAGGGTTATGCAGTTTCTCTTTAGGGAAGAGGATCCTACTATGGTTGTGGATTGCCGTCCTGTATCTGGGCTTTCTTAGGTTTCTAGGATGGCTGTCCCCTTAAAAAAGAAACAGAAAACTAATCATGTTTCTTCTGCTCCTAGGGATCCACAAAGTGAGTGGCAGGCCTTTACTCAGAGGTTATTTAATGCTTTCCTGTCACTGCAGCCTCCTCAAGGGGGTTTGGTTCCTGCTCCTCCATGGTCCTCTCCTTCCCCTGAAAGGCTCAGAGACTTGAATTCATCCAAGGTGGATTCTGAGGATGACTTCCTTACTTATTCTAGCCAAATTCCTTCTCCTTTAGACTACAGGTTTGAGAAAGAGAATTATCATACTCTAGATAACCCTTCGGAGGAAATTTCTTTTCGGGACACAATCTCTAGGATGATGGAATTTTTAGGTGGGATTGTGCAGATACCCCACTTAAAAAAATATTTCAGATATCCATAAGAGGTACTATGAGTTGCTGCAGATGGAATCCCCTAAGCCTGTGGCCATTCCTCCTTTCTGCTTTACTAGTTGTTTTTTCCACTTCCTCTAAAGTGCCGGATTCTCTACCTCATGCGCCCAAGAAGTCTGTCTTTTAGGGCTATTAATTATCAGACCCATATTTCTACATATGTCTTGGCTCTTCTTTCTTAGGCTTGTCAGCTTCTTTTGGATCTTCCAGACTCTGAGAGTAAATCTTCTGCTCTTTCCTTGCTTGTGTCTTCCTCTCAGGTAGTTCACCATTCTATCAAATGTAGTTATGATGCAGCAGATACTTCTTCTAGGGCTGCTGCTTCTGGTTCATTTCTGAGGAGATATTCTTGGATTAGGCTTCAACCTCTGCCTGATATTAAGGCTAAGTTGATGGATGCTCCTCTGGATAATAATCTTTTGTTTGGTGAACCGGTTGCTGGTTTGTTTAAGTCTCTTCAGGACAAGGGAAAGACATTACAGGAACTTAAGCATGTCTTTGTTTCTCCTGTGCCTAAATTTCAGCAAAACTACCCTTCTAAGCCAGCATTTGTTTGTCGGCAATCTCGCCCTCCTTCTAAAGCTAAAAAGGGCAATAAACAGATTCTTCCTGCTAAGGCCACTCAGACTGCAGGGATTCTTAAGCCTTCCTTTCCTGAAAAACCAGGTGCTGTCTGACTATCCACCTGTTCCCAGCCACATTCCTCTTTCTTTTTGCCTTTCTCTTTCTCTACCTGTTTGAATCGGAATCACCCAGGATTCTTGGGTTCTGTCAATCATTCGGCAAGGGTACTTCATGGTCTGGACTTCCCACCCTTCTTTTATAGGCATTCCTCAGCCTCCTCGGGAACAACTTCCTTTTTTCCCCAGAGGTTCTTTGAGATCTCTTGTCTCAGGGTACTATTCAAGAGGTGCTCGTGTCCCAAAGGGGGAAAGGCTTTTATTCAGGAATGTTTCTACTGCCCAGAAAAGAAGGTACTTGGTGACCTATTCTAGACCTGTCTCATCTAAATGCTTTTCTGAATGTGCCTTCCTTTTGGATATTGTCCCTTCAGTCCTTTTTTCCTCTCTTGCTCCTTCAGGCCTCTCAACTGTCTCTGGACATCAATGATGCTTATCTTCATATTTCAATCAATCCTCTTTTCATGGGATTTTTGCATTTATCTGTTGCTTCCTGGCATTTTCAGTTCTGTGCTTTGCCCTTTGGCCTTTATACTACCCCAAGGGTATTCACCAAATGCCTTGCTCCTGTGATTGCCTTTTGCAGGCTTCAAGGGATCCAAATTTTTCCATATTTGACCGATCTGCTGGCGCAGGCATCTTCTACAAAGGTCCTTTTGCAAAATCTTCATTTTACTATTTCTCATCTTCAGAACCTGGGGTTCACAATAAGCTTCAAAAAGTCTTCTCTGACTCCTTCTCAAGATCATGTCTTTTTGGGTTGCAGGATTCAAATGGTGCCAATGCTGTCATCCCTGCCTCCTCCAAAGGCATTAACTCTCATTTCTTTCTTTCAAACTCTTCTTCCCCTGGCCTCCATTTCAGCCAGGGAGTTTCTAAGAGCTCTGGGGTTCATGGGTTCCACCATTCCGATGCTCCCTCTGGCCAAATGCCACATGAGGACATTCCACTGGTTTCTGAAGTTGGTGTGGCTTCAGCATGCACATCCTCTAGACTTTCTTGTTCCTCTTCTTCCTTGTCTCAAGAAGGAACTTCTCTGGTGGATTCAGCAGCTGTCTCTGAATCTAGGACTCCCTTTTCAACCTTCTCTTCCCTCTCAGGATCTGTTTACAAATGCTTCAGATGTGGGATGGGGAGCAACGTTTGGCTCACTGAGGGTTCATGGAGTGTGGTTGCCTCATCAGCAGAAGGACCACATCAACATCAAAGAGATGAGCGCTCTTCTACTGGCTCTTCAGGCCTTTCATCCTCTCTTCTCTCCGGGGCTTCTCAGGGTAATCACAGACAATACCACAGTCATGTGGTATATCAACAAATAGGGGGGTATGAGATCTTACCGTCTTTGCTGGCTGGCACTTCTGGTATGGGATCTGGCTATCCAATATCAAGTGACTCTTCAGGTGGTTTATATTTCTTCAGATCAGAATGTTGTGTCAGACAATCTGAGCAGGTCCTTCACTCAATCCTACAAATAAATGCTTCACAGGGATGTGTTTCTGGACATTGTTCACCAGTGGGGTACTCCTCAAGTGGATCTCTTTGCCTCCCATCTGAACAGACAACTTTCCCTGTTTTGTGCCACAGTCCCAGGTCCTCTGGTATGGAAGGTGGACGCCCTTTCATTTTCTTGGAAGGGGATGTTTCTTTATGCATTCCCTCCCCTTCTTCTCATTCTGAGAGTCCTGTTCAAGATTCAACAGGATGCTCACATAATCTTGTTGGTGACCCCCTTTTGGCCGTGGCAGCACTGGTTCCCTCTACTTCTGCATCTAGCCAAGGGCAATCATCACATTACCTCACAAGATGGATCTCCTCATAAAAGACAAGGGGTCTGTCATCCATCCCCACCTGTCCACACTTCAACTGACACTGTGGATGATAGGTTTTGATCCCTTATAGACACATTTTTTCTGAGGACATGCTGCAGGTCCTGCAGGAGGCCAGGAAGCCTGCTACTAGGAAATCCTACTTGTCTAAATGGAAGAAGTTTTCTATTTGGTATCTTTCTCATGACCTGAACCCACTTTCTGTGGATGTTCCTTTGGTTTGGTCTTATTTGTGTGAGTTGCTCAATGCTGGACTGGCCTATTCTTCTGTTAAGGCCCACTTATCAGCTCTTTCTGCTTGTCTGCCTTTGACTCCCCTGTTAGCTTCTAGATTTGAGGCTAAGCAATTTCTTAAAGACATCCTTAATATTAGACCTCCCAGGAAGCCTGGTCCTCTTCCCTGGGATCTTAATTTCATTCTGGACAAATTGACTCAGGCTCCTTTGAGCCTGATGTTTCAGCTTCCTTGCAATATTGTTCTTGGAAGGCTGTTCTTTTGTTAGCTCTTTCTTCTGCCAGACGGGTGTCTGAGTTGCAAGCCTTATGGCTTGTCCACCTTTTTTGATATTTCATGAGGACAGGGTGTCCTTGCGTACTAATCCTTCCTTCATGCCCAAGGTGGTTAATGAGTTGTCACTTAATCAGTCTATTAATTTACCTACTTTTTTCCTCTCTCTGCAGTCTGACAGTGAGAGGGTGCTGCATACCTTAGATGTACATAGACAGCTCAGATTTTATTTGTATAAAACTAAAGCCATCGGAAAACATGACCAGTTATTTGTTTCCTTTCATCCTAGGTCTTTAGGTTTGGCTGTTTCTAAGCAAAGTATTTCCATATGATTTTTAAGTCTATTTCCTTTTGTTACACTTTTCGTGATGAGAGCCTTCCTTCTTCTGTAAAGGCTCATTCTACTAGAGCTGTGGCTTCTTCTGCTGCTTTTTTCACAGGCTTAGATGCTAATTCTATTCTAGAAGCTGCTACCTGGACTTCTGTGCATACATTTACCAAACATTACCAGTTGGATGGTATTTCCAGAGCTAGGGCTGGTTTTGCCAATACCATTCTTCATGGATTCTTAGACGGATCTACTGCTGCTTCCTCCTCCCATGTTTCTTCTTGAGCTTTAGCACTCTCCCATTTGTAATGAATACTGGAGTGGTGAATGGAAGGACATAGCACAGTTGTGTAAAATTTTACCATAACAGCAGATGTACTTGCCTTCACCACTGCAGTATTCACTCCCTCCCTCCATCCCCCTGGTCTTTTCTTCTTCCTGGATGTGCAGGTTCTCCTTGGGTTTCCTTGGACTGCTGTTCCTACTGGGGCAATCAGTTCTGAGGATGGTATGCCTGAACGTCACCTTTATGCCCTACCCTATGCAAGGAGTGTGTAGGTGACATTCAGCGTACCTTAAAGCAATGGTAGACTTTGATAAACTGGCCGGTCGGTAGGCTTCACGGAAGGGAATCCCATTTGTAATAAATACTGCAGCTATGAAGGCAAAGACATCTACTGTTATTGTAAGATTTTACACAACTTTACTTCCATTCCTGAATGCTTCTTACGCATGGTTCACTGTTCTCCATTATTGTCCATATTTTCTGTGTGGAGTGGTTTCCCATGGTAACTTACTTGCCAGAAAGAAGCTGGAAGGCCAGCTGGTACTCTCATGAAGCCTTTGTGCTGCTTATCCAGGAGGCAGCAAGAAAATACTGAAGATTTTCTTTCACTTGGACTGCCAATTTTCAATCCTCAGGGCTGATCAGTCAGCAGTCAGACTTGATGGAAGTGTGAGAGGGAGCTAGAGCTTTTAGAAGCTAGTCGTTTGTTGTGTTTTGTGGAACATACATAGGCTTTGCATTAGTATAGTATGTCATAGGATATGCTGTAGCAAGTCCAGCCTAAACCCCACCCACCATCCAACAATCAGTGCCATGTTAGTAAACTTAAGTAATAGTCATAATGATGGCGGCAAGAATATTCATTGTCTATTTGTAGTTTGACCTTTTTCTCAAAGTAGTGCAATGTCAGAGTTGGTATATTTAATTATCGGTGGTTGTGGGAGGTGCAAATATTTCTTTCCTTCATTTTTGCAGGGGGGGCAAGCCCCCTGCACCTCAAATTAAATATACCAACTCTGAGACTGCACTACATAGAGGAAAAGGGTAAGGTACAAACAGACATTAAATATTCATACTGCATTTGCATGGCTGTCAACCATGCATGTTTCCCAGGCGACAACACACCCCTTTCACATGTCAATCATTAAGACCACACCCACATCTGTACAGAATGGCTTGCTAGGTACTACACTAATACTACTGTCTGCAGCAATATAAATGGCCATCATAATTCACACAGATTACCACATAACAACCCCAGTTCACATAGGAATGTTCACACAGACCACCACATACGTCCCCAGATCGGAAAGAAACAGTCACAGACACAAATGTCCCAGTTCGAGGAACAGCCTTCCCAGACCACCGTATAACAATGTCTTCAGTTCTGAGATGAGATTCCAAGACTTCTGACTACCAAATAACATCCACGGTTCAAAGAAGAATACTCCCTGTGATGCCTGTGCACTGGCCCAGCAATCAAGGAGCCTCAATCCTCAACACTAACACCAGTGAGGGGCATTCATATAGGGAAAGGATAATAAATACTCACACAGTACAGTACAGTACAATTTCACTTAAGAGGACACAGAGATCACAGTCAGTCTAGAGATGGTTTCTCCTTTTCTCTCCAGGTCCCCAATCAGACTCCCCACTGGCACAGCTATAGGGTACAGATCTCAGCCTAGTGGGCAAGCTAAAACCTCCAGCACCTTCTCTGTCCAACCAGTGCTTCATGTCCCTGCACAAGTAGCTGACACACACACACACACACACACACACACACTGAGATAAAAGTTATACACAACCACACGGACACTCCTGGGGAAGGCTGACACAGGTTCTCCAGCTGTGCCCCTTTTACCCAGACTATATGGTAGAAATCACTGCCACAACCCACTAATATTTATCAGCTACTCAAAGGCCCTTATGAAAGGGTGTCCAATTATACTGTGCAATATTATTATCCAAATGGTAAGTGCAACTGAACAGTCAAGGATTATTTGGAGTGACTTGGTACTCTAGAGCTTAAATTATTTCTACACAAAACAGCCACAGTTGAAAGGTTTAAAAATATTTAATAATAAATAATAAAAACACAAGGCAATACTTATTACTACATAGTGCTAGTCAGGAGTTCAGAGATCACAGGAAATGCTTAAAATAATACAGTAGAATAGTTCTGACATCAACACAAAAAACACTTAGTCTAATCTTCCTATTTCCTAGCTATTTCTAAGAGAAACACTAAAGTCTAAAATCCTACTTACATACAGATATAGGCAGAGTGGTGAGTTGGATGTTCTCAAGACAACTGGTAAAATGCCTTCATTCTTTCTGTCCTTAAATTGATAACACAGTACCACTGATTCATTTCAGATTACATAATTTCTTTCTGGTTCCCAGGCTAACATAACTCAGAGGTTAATAGCCCTTTTGATCTTGCAGCTGGTCAGGAAGCCAGAGTAATAAAAGAAATTATACATGTACATTCTAGCCATTAACTCTGGCCTCAAAACAATAGGCAGAATGCCTTTATCTAGACATCTTGGCTCTGAGTTTTGACATCAGATAATTGACTTATCAGCTTTGTTACAGCAGAATGCACTGTTGTTGCATTTTTGCAGTTCCACATCTAACAGCATTTTCTTCCATTTAAGAGAACAAGCCTGTGGCTTATATTAATATTTACAAATGACAGAATTGTCTACAAAATTCTATCTGGCTAGACTGGCAGCTTTTACCTATCTTCACACCCCCCCCCCCGGAGAACTCAAGGTAGTTTTTCTAGTGACCCTTGAGAAACGTTGCTTGAGAAGGTTAGGTATATCTGAGTATACCTTACCCCATTCCCTGTCTTGACAGCCCATCTGCTTTGGCATTGCTACTCCCACTGCGGTGCTGCACTGACATATCATATGCTTGTAACCCTAGGCTCCATCTTAGCAACTTGGCATTTTGCTGGCTGGCTCTGTTTAACCAGGTTAGGGGACTGTGATCTGTCACTACAGTGACTTTTTTTCCATACAGATAAGGCTGAAGTTTCTGCAGTGTCCACACTATGGCTAGACATTCCTTTTCTATAGCTGCATAGCATTCCTCCCTAGGTTGGAGCCTACGACTAAGATAAACCACTGGGTGCTCTTTTTCCTCTGAAGAAATCTGGCTAAATACAGCCCCCACCTCATGGTTTGAAGCATCCACCTGCACAACAAATTATTTGCTGTAATCTGGACTGGTTAACACAGGGGGTCTTCCCAAAGCTTCCTTAAGCTTCTGGACTGCCTGCTCACATGCTGGGGTCCACACTACCTTACCTGTCCTGTTCTTCCTTGTCAGGTCTGTGAGAGGAGCAGCTATAGTACTATAACTGAGGATGAACTTTCTGTAGTACCCTGCTGTCCCTAAGAATGTCCTCACCTGCTTTTTGGTAACAGGTGTAGGCCATGCCTGAATGGCTTCCACTTTGGCAGGTTCTGGTCTGATCTTACCACTCCCCACTCTATGTCCCAGGTAGGAGGCCTCTGCTATACCCACCTGATATCTGCTAGGCTTAATGGTCAACCCTGCCCTCCGTAGTCTGCCCAGCACCTCCCCTGACATGTTGAAGGTGCTCTTGCCAGGAATGGCTGTAGATGGCAATATCATCTAGGTAAGCAAGGGCAAACCCTCATCTTCCTGCTAGGATAAGATATACCAGCCTCTGAAAAGTTGCTGGGACATTTTTCATCCCAAAGGATATCTTTATGAACTCATACAAGCCAAAAGGAGTCACAAAGGCTGACTTCTCTGTAGTACTGGGAGTCAAGGGCACCTGCCAGTAACTCTTGGCAAGATCAATGGTTGTAAGATACTTTAGCCCCACCCAGCTGCTCTAGGGCTTCATCTGTCCTAGGTATGGGGTAAGCATCTGACTGCGTCTGACTACTTAATTTCCTTTAGTCCACACAGAACCTGGTGCTGCCATCTTTCTTTGGCACCAGCACCACTGGGGAGGCCCAGGGACCGTTGGATTCTTGAATTACCCCTAATTCCAACATTTCCTGTATCTCCTCTCTCAGAGTCTGACCCTCTCAGGCACCCTATAAGGTGCCTGCCTAATAGGCCTTTAGGGTCTTGTATCCACCTCGTGCTGCACCAGGTGGGTGCACCCTGGTTTCCCAGTGAACATGTCCCCAAACTCTTGTAGCACTGCTCGGATTTCTCGAACCTGGGTAGTAGATAGCTGCTGTTACATTGCTACCCCTTCCACTGAGGTGTCAATCCAAGCCTCACTGAGATCATCAGTCACCAGATCTCCCTCAGACTCCTCCTGCAATCCACTGCAAATGCACAGCACAAGGGCCTCCCTATCATGGTAAGGTTTCATCATGTTAACATGGTACAATTTGTGCCCCTGCCCCCTGCCTAGCAGTTCCACAATGTAGTTAACATCACTTACCTTTCTTACCACCTTGTAGGGTCCCTCCCAAGCTGTTTGCAGCTTGTTGTGTCTGACAGGAATGAGAAACATTACCTGCTGCCCCACAGTATACTCTTTAGCTTGAGCATTCCTGTCATACCACACTTTTTTTCTGTTGTTGGGCTTCTGCCAGGTTCTCCTGGGCCAAGCCCATGAGTTCCCCGAGCCTTGTCCTGAGGTTTAGAACATATGCCACAACAGACTCCTTGTGAGATTCACAGTCACCTTCCCACTCATCTCAAATTAAATCTAGAGGTCCCCTCACCCTATGCCCATACAGCAATTCAAATGGTGAAAACCCTGTGGATTCCTGGGGAACCTCTCTGTAAGCAAACAATAGATGGGGCAAATATTTGTCCCACTCCCTCTTAAACTGGTCTGCAAATGCCTGTAGCATGGACCTGATTGTAGAGTTTAACCTCTCAACAAGACCATTAGTCTGGGGATGGTAGGGGGTGGTTTTCATATGCTTCACCCCACAGTACTTCCACAGACAAGCCAGCGGGTGTGACATGAAACCGGTACCACTGTCAGTCAGTATTTCTTTTGGGAAGCCTACCCTGCTGAAAATCTCTAACAAAGGATTTGCCACCTTTTCTGCCTCAATTGAGGACATATCCACTACCTCAGGGTATTGTGTAGCATAAACCACTACCACTAGGATATAGTTTTTCCCCTGTGGAACTTGGGGTACTCAGAGGCCCCACAATATCCATAGCTACCCTCTGAAATGGCTCCTCAATCACAGGCAAATGCATCAAAGGAGCTTTTGCCTTGTCTCCTACCTTGCCTACCTTTTGGCACTGCTCACAGGTCCTGCAGTACCCTGTTACATCTCTGGAAATTCCAGGCCAATAGAAGTTCTGCATAATAAGTCTCTTTGTATGCTTTATGCCCATATGACCTGCAAAGGGAATATTATGGGCTATGGCTGGAAGCGCCAGATGGTAGGCTCTAGGCACTACCAACTGCTGTACACTCTCACCTTCTAGTCCTCCCTCAGGGGTCCACTGTCTATACAGTAACCCTTTGTCCCAGTATACAGATTCCCCCTTCCGTTGAGAATCAGGTGCCTCACTAGCTACCTGCCTCAGGCCTTGCAATGTAGGGTCTGAGAGCTGAGCCTGTCTCATCTCTCTCTTTGTAACCCTTCCCAGCTCCCTTTCCACAGGAAGTCTGGCATCCTCTGATAGTGGTGCCTCACTGTCAACCTGGGTACTACTACTCACTTCTACCTTTGCAGTCACTCTGTCCAAGGGAACATCAGTACCCACAAGCAGCTGTGGCTCACATTCAATCTCACTGCTAAAGAGTAGCTCCCTCCCTGAAGTAACTACCTCACCAGTCCTGGCTACAAGTATGCAGTCTGTCTGGGTCTCCCCAGGCTACCAGACCCACATGCTTGTCTCCTAGCCTGACTGCATGTAACTGCATAAGCACATGGTACTGCCTCATCCAAATCTTTCCCTATCAGGACATCTGCAAGATTGTAGTTTGGTACCCCTGTTGTTTCAAGATAACCTACTATTGGCATTTTGTCTTTCTCACTTACTGGCTCCCTCACCTTTGGTTCCCCACCTTGCCTCCATGGACATCTGTATGCCACATGGCCCCACTGGTTGCATTCAAAACATTTAACCCTAGGTTCTGGACATGTACTTGGACTAGTGGCTTCCCCTGCTATTGGTAGATTTTGTTGGGGCAGTCTGTGCTGCCCACCATGGGTTCCTTTAGATACATGATCAGTACTGGGTGTCTCTTTCCTGTGCAGGGATGCCCTGCTTGCTAAGTATAGGTCTCCCTTCTTTCCCAACTCATCTGATGTAGCACATTGTCTATCAGCTAACCAGATCCCCATGTCCTCAGGGAAAGTGCTAATGGCTTGTTCCCTCACCAAAAGGTCTGCCAGCCCTTCAAAAGTGGTGATCTGACATCCACTCACCCACCTATGAAAATAAATGCTCAATTCAGCAACATATTTACACATACTTTCATCTGCCTTGCATCTATGCTCACAAAACTTTTTCCTATACGTTTCAGGTGTTATCTTAAACAATTCTAACAAACAGTTCTTAACAGTAGTATAATTAAAACAGTCAATGTCAGACATATTAGACAACACAGTTACAGCTTTACCATGGAGTAAGGCGGTCAGGAACCCTATCCAGAGCCTTTGGTCAACATCATACTATTTACATACCTTATCAAACATATGAATGAAACTATCAAAATTATCCCCCTCTTTAAACTGCAGAAGAAATTTACTGACCTTTTGTGCTTCTGGGGTCCAGTTACTCCCTTCCCCATTGCCTCCATGACTCTGGCAAACAGTCAGTATCTCCTTCTCATGCTGCCTCTGCCTCTCCTTTTCCTCAGCTTCCAGGCATAGCAGTTTCTCATTCTCCTTAGCCTGTAGACGTCTCAGTCTCTCAGCTACTTCTATTTCCAAATGCCTGGCCTCCAACTCAAATCTCTTTAACTCCAGATGGATTTTTAAGTCCTCTGCAGAAAGGTTGAGCTGTCCATTCTCTGAGTGTGGTACGTCTCCACTGCCAGTCTCATCATCCTCCTGGTTGCTGCTTTCTGATGGAGTTATGACCAAAGCTGCAATCATTCTTCCTTAGTCAAGTTTCCATGCACCAGTCCCCTAGCCTGGCACATCTCAGACAGCTGGCTCCTTGTCAGCTTTCCGTACTCCTCTGCTGACAAGCTGCCTGCTCTCCTTGACTAGCTAAGCTAGCAAAGAAATAAAACAATTGTGGTCTGAACTCTAAGTATTCACTGTGTGTCTGATTTAGAGTATAAAAACACCTTCAGTGATCACTGTACACAAGCTACAGGAATTCACTCTACCCACACCACTACAAGCCAATTAGCATTTGCCAAACAATTAATATATGGTGTGGAAATCCCACCACTGCCAAACAATTAATATGTGATGCCCATGCACTGGCCCAGCAATCAAGGATCCTCAATCCTCACCACTAACACCAGTGGGGTGCGTCCATATAGGGAAAGGATAATAAATACACACACAGTAAAGTTCTATTTCCCTTAAGAGCACAAAGAGATCACAGTAAGTCTGGGGCTGGTTTCTCTCTTTCTCTCCAGGTCCCCAATCAGACTCCCCACTGGCACAGCTATAGGGTACAGATCTCAACCTAGTGGGCAAGCTAAAACCTCCAACACCCTCTCTCTCCAACCAGTGCTTTGTGTCCCTTCCCAAGTAGCTGACACATACACTTTGAGATAAGAGTTATATACAAGTACACAAACACTCCTGGGAAAGGCTGGCACAGGTTCTCCAGCTGTGCCCCTTTTACCCAGACTATATGGCAGAAATCACTGCCACCCCCTCTAATATTTAGCTACTCAAAGGGCCTTATGAAAGGGTGTCCAATTATAATGTGCAATATTATTATCTAAATGTTAACTGCAACTGAATTCAAGGCTTATTTGGAGTGATGTGGACAGTATCACTATATACATGCAATGTACTCTAGAGCTTAAATTATCTCTACACAAAACAGCCACAGGTGAAAGATTTAAAAATATTTAATAATAAAAACACAAGACAATACTTCTTACTACACACTGCTAATCAAAGTTCAGAGATCACAGGAAAATGCTTAAAATAATACTGTAGAATAGTTCTGACATCAACACAGAAAAACAGTCTAATCTTCCTATTTCCTAGCTATTTCTAAGAGAAACTCTAAAGTCTAATATCCTACTTACAGAAACAGGCAGAGTGGTGAGTTGGATGTTCTCAAGACAAATGCCAGTGGCGGCTGGTGACTTCAAATCACAGGGGGGGCTGCAGGAGACAGCTGAGTGGGTGGGGTCAATGGGGAAGGGGTGTGGTCAACCAGAAAGGGGAGGAGCTATGCACACAACCACAAAAAACTAACTTTAATTAAATACGCTGCCCTGGGTGGCAAACCATCATTATGAAAGTCCAATCAAGACAAAAATAAGTGTAGAAGAATAAAAATATTTCAATGCATTGGCTGCATGACAGCTTACTTAATATCTAGATGGAAACAAAAGGTTGTGAGGCATGAAAAAATAAATTACTTTTTAAATACATTACTGGAATGCCAGTCAAAATCAAGTATAAGAAAAACCAGAAGCACTCAACTCAAACCACTTCTCCTTGCACTGCAGTTCTAATTATAATATATTCAGCTTTATTAAAGTACCAAGTAACATGCTGAAAGTAGAAATCTATGTGATGCACCCGCTTGTAAAAATGTTTCTTATCCAAAAAAGACCTGCTGCCTGACAACTTGTTTCATGGGGAAAACATGATAAAAGTAAAAAATGAAAAGCAAACAAGAAACAAGCTCAAGATACATTGCTTAAAGGATTACTGTACAGGTTATGGACCACACATGATTGGTATTCTGTTTAGTTTACGGGTAAAGTCTGTAGAGATGACTGGAAGTCTCCAACAAGTGTAATGAGCTTTTTAAAATAATGGAATCCTGTCCTTTAATACCCAAGGCTTATACATTATCTAGTCAAGTATATTCTCTGCATGGCAACAACAGAAAGGCTTTCAATGTTGGCAATTCTTTAACAGTATGCTTATTAAAGCTTACTTGCATCTTACGATCTCAGACAAGCTTACCTTATGGTCATTAAAGCATTGCTACTTAAACACAGAGCAACAGGCACTTTGAGTAATGAGCATAAATCTGAGTAATAAGCATAAATCAACAGTACAAAAATATGACAGAAACCAGACCATTCTGCAAAATCAAGGACAGATGAAAAGCCACTGTAGTACTTATGCAGTGTGTCCTCCCCATCCAATGTAGATACAACTACTCCTTGCCTTGCTTGGACACATCCAGAGTCACTACATGGGGGAGTGGGGTGCAACAAGCATGTCACAATTTGAAATCTCTCTGGCTGACTGTGATGGCCCTGACACATTTGTCATACCTCTCAACCTCAAGAGCAAGAAATCTGGACAAAGCCATACACAGAAGTGGGACAAAGGCCCAACAATAAGGACAATTTTTAAATATTGCTCTAATAAACTTAGAAAGATAATAGAATAGGTCTTGCATTAGTATGAATTTTCTGAAGGGTATAAAATCTGAAACTCAAATGTCTGTCATTTTGTAACTTCAGTCTTTAGTGATTTGTCACTAATTTGCCAAAAAACAATTTTATGAAAATGGACCAAAAATGTGATGCAAAAATATAAATTAGACACACAATACAGCTGCTACCTGTCAAAGAAGGGACACTTTAATATTAGTACTGCTACCTTGAGCAGCTGACAAAATAAAAGAATCTACATGCATTTCAAGTAATCTATAACTTTGATTATTACAGTTATTTCTTAATTGTAAACCCTCCATGTTTTCTTCCAAAATTGCTATTTTATGGAGGGATTATTAGGGGAAGAGCAACATTTTGAGCCAAAATTGGGGACAGTTGAGAGGTTGGCTATGCCTAATTCTATAAAGCAATTTATTTGCATGTACCTCTCAACCTGTTAATGCAGTAAATCTGAACAAGGCCAAATATATTGGGGGCACATATAAACAGTACTAAAAATTGCTCTTGTATAAATTGAGACAGTTGATGGAACAGCTCTTACTTTAACATGCATTTTTCTGAAGGTTATGAAGTCTGAAACTTATTATTTAGTTACTTAATTCCTAAATGATTTGCCAGAAAACTACAAATTTTATGAAGAACAAACCAAAAATAAGAAGCAAAAATCGATTCATTCTTTGAAAATCTGGACAGTTGGGAGGTATAGTTCAGCTGGGCCTGTCTGAGTTTGCTGCCCTTCCCCCCTGACAAAATAATGGTTGAATGGAGCCTCTGCAGCCATTCCAATGAACCATTACTTGGCTATTTCACTCCATTTACCATAAACACTAATGTGCATACTGCTTTACTTCTATGATGAGTTGGACTTCATTTGAAAGTTTTATTTTGTATTTTACAGCACAAACACTAAGTCATCTGTTAAACAAAGCAATGCAGTCTCACAATGAAAACTTAGCATTAAAACTTCTCTGCCCTTGAAACTCACATTCATTGAAACAGCATTGAAACCCACATTCAAAGAAACTACATTTTGCCAGTGGCAGATAAAGATTAATTTTGGGCTGTTTTCAAATCATAGGCCCCTTGCATATGAAACATACATGTGCTCTTTGATACACCTTCCTCATTGTACTAAAATTATATTCCTTGTACAATACAGTACACTTGTTAGAGGGTGTTTTAAATTTGTTTTGAACATTTTTCCAGTAAGCAATGAAACAAACCATATGCACCCATAATGGCAAAACTGCCCAGTTGAGAACATTTATCATAAAAAAGTCTACTCAGACTTCCACAGTCCACCATTATTAGTAAATATACACAATTATACAGTCCACCATTATTAGTAAATATGCACAATTCCACAGTCCACCATTATTAGTAAATATGCACAATTCTACAGTCCACCATTATCAGTAAATATGCACAATTCTACAGTCCACCTTTATCAGTAAATATGCACAATTCTACAGTCCATTATCAGTAAATATGCACAATCTCTGAAGTAAGTCATCTAAATAATTCCACATTAAAGAAATCTGTAACTAATGAAGCGGTTGCTGCTAGCAATCACCTTTATATTTCATGGTTTCATCGAAAAATAAAGTGTCTGTTGCCCCTCAGGAATAAATTGCCTATATTACATTAAAAATGATAAGCTAGTAATAATATTGCAAGAGGAAATGGATGGCAAACTGATAACAGACTCATAGTTAGTATCTTCACCAAGGAGAACATTCTCAGTATGGCAGCATCCACCCCTTGTGGGAGTAGAACCCACAGCCTTCTGCATCAAAAGCAAGTACACAGCCTGTTGTGCTATAGTATTAACTAGGCAAAGCACTAAACTTCTATTCCCTGCAGCTCTCAGCTCCTTGTAAAATCTACTCAATACTCAACTGCATCTCAACTTCGCAGCTCAAGAAAACTGGAAAAAGCCAAAATGTATTGGGGCGGGGGCCCAAAAGCCCAAAAACCAGGGACACATTAAACATTGCTTGTATAATCTTGGAAAGTTGCTAGAATAAAATGTTGTGTTGCCACCATACATTTTACTGCCAAGGTCCCTGAGCAAAAAACAGTCAGAGTAACATACCACTACGCCACATCAGCTGCTTTGTAAAAGAGAGGAAGACTGAAACTTAAATGGCTATCATTTAGTGAATTTAGTTCTCACCATAGCTGTCAACCTCTTCGTACAAAACACCTGGACAAACCCAGTAGTGAGGGAATATAGCCCTCAAACATATTCAGTGAATTCAGTTCTTGCCATAGCTGTCAACCTTAGCACAAAAACCTGGACGAAGCCAATAATGGGTGAATACAGTCCCAAAAATAGGGACAAATTTAAAATATTCATCTTATAAACTTAGAAAATTGCTAGAAAAAAAGGTTGTGCTACTATG
This sequence comes from Protopterus annectens, assembly GCF_019279795.1. Classification (NCBI taxonomy): domain Eukaryota; kingdom Metazoa; phylum Chordata; order Ceratodontiformes; family Protopteridae; genus Protopterus; species Protopterus annectens. Next base: position 1,139,883,217 of record NC_056745.1, read on the forward strand.
TATTCTGGAGAACATGAAGTTTGAAATTCAAATGCCAGTCAATTTTACTGCTGACAGAACAAAAACTATTTTCAGCAGAGACCCAGGGATTAATACTGCAGACACGTCTTTGTAAAATGACAGGGCACCAGAGCAAATCCACACAAACACAGGGAGGAGATGCAGACTCCACACACAAGGCACCCCAACCAAGAATCAAACCAGAAAACCTATAGCTGTGAGGCAACAATACTACCACTGCACCATCAAATATGCAAGGAATTAAACATTCAGAAACCTGAAGTCTGAAATTCAAATGCCTGTCAATTTTACTGCTGACAGAACAAAAACAATTTTCAGCAGAGACGCAGGGATTAATACTGCAGACACATCTTTGTAAAATGGCAGGGCACCAGAGCAAATCCACACAAACACTGGGAGGAGATGCAGACTCCACACAGAAGCCACCCCAACCAAGAATCAAACCAGAAAAACTATAGCTGTGAGGCAACAATACTACCAATGCACCATCAAATATGCAAGGAATTAAACATTCAGAAACCTGAAGTCTGAAATTCAAAGGCCTGTCAATTTTATTTAACATTTTTTAATCAGGACAGTCTGACTTGGAACAAAAAAACAATTTTCAGCAGAGGCCCAGGAAGAAATAATGCAGACATGTCTTTGTAACATGGGAGGACACAAAAGCAAACCCACACAAACACAGGGAGAAGATACAGACCCCACAAAGAAGGAACCACAGCCAAGAATCAAACCCAAGAACCTGCAGCTGTGAGGCAACAATGCTACCAGTGCACCATCAAATAAAAACAAACCCATACCAACACAGGGACAATATAACAGACCCCACAAAGAAGGAACCCCAGCCAAGAATCAAACCTGAGAACCTGCAGCTGTGAGGCAACAATGCTACCAGTGCACCATCAAATAAAAGCAAACCCACACAAACACAGGGAGAATATAACAGACCCCACAAAGAAAGAACCCCAGCCAAGAATCAAACCTGAGAACCTGCAGCTGTGAGGCAACAATGCTACCAGTGCACCATCAAATAAAAGCAAACCCACACAAACACAGGGAGAAGATAACAGACCCCACAAAGAAGGAACCCCAGCCAAGAATCAAACCTGAGAACCTGCAGCTGTGAGGCAACAGTGCTGCTACTACACCATCAAATATCAAGCATTGCAACATTTACAAACCACAGATATTATGAGGAACAAATCAGATCAAATATGAGGCAAAAATCTGCAATTTTTTTTACAAATGGTGGTGGGTAGGGAACTCAAGTCTTTAACACCTGCATACAGGGTACAGGGCTCAAGCCTGAGGTATTCCCTACCACACCACCATGAGCACCTGGGTCATTTATACACACACACACACACACACACACACACACACACACACACACACACACACTAGTTTAATCCTGCCTGCACAGTTTCTCTGCAGCCAATAAGTAAAAGAAAGCTGCCCTGCAGCTGTTCTTTAATGTAAAATGAAAAGCGCACTAGCACAGCACCTGCAGCCATGCCATAAACAACTGTAACCCTGCCTGCAGCCGTTAAATAAAAGCTCAGCCATTAAATAAGTAAGTAAAGCTAGCTCACACACACACACACACACACACACACACACACACACCAGTTTAATCCTCCCTGCACAGTTTCACTGCAGCCAATAAGTAAAAAAAAGCTGCCCTGCACGGGCCTGCAGCTGTTCGTTAATGTAACAAGAAAAGCACACTAGCACAGATCCTGCAGCCATAAGCAAATGTAAGCTTTTCTGAAGCCATTAATTAAGTAAAGCTAGCACACACACACACACACACACACACACACACACACACACACACACAGTAAAAGTAAAAAGCACCATACACACACAATCAAGTATAAAAGCACCATACACACACAATCAAGTATAAAAGCACCATACACACACAATCAAGTATAAAAGCACCATACACACACAATCAAGTATAAAAGCAGCAAGTACCATACATTGTAAAAAGCACCATACACTTACCTGTCCGTTTTCCATAATATCCAGCTAATGTACATCCTGCCAGCGCAATACTCCAAGACCCGCGAGATCCTTGAAATCAATACTCCACTCCTTCCTGACGAGACTGTAATTCCTGACTGCTGCTGTTGCAGTCCAGACCCGACACATTATCCCAGCGAGTCTGTGCACTTTAAAAGTGCACAGACGTCTCCTTGTATTTCCCTATGGGGACTGCCGGACTGCCTGGAGCATGCGCATAGATGCGCAGTAGTCGGGACTACTGCGCATGCGCGAAGTCCGCGAAAATTTAAACTATTTTTTTTTTCTATTTTTATTTCTTTTTATTTTGAGGGGGCTGCAGTCCGGCAGTCCAATAGCACGGGCCACCCCTGACAAATGCTAAAATGCCCTCATTCTTTCTGTCCTTAAATTGATAACACAGTACCACTGATTCATTTCAGATTACATCATTTCTTTCTGATTCACAAGCTAACAGAACTCAAAGGTTAATAGCCCTTTTGATCTTGCAGCTGGTCAGGATGCCAGACCAATAAAAGAAATTATACATGCAAATTGTAGCCATTAACTCTGGCCACAAAACAATAGGTAGAATGCCTTTATCCAGACATCCTGCCTCCGAGTTTTGACAACAAAGCATTGACTTATCAGCATTGTTGCAGCAGAGTGCACTGTTACATTTTTGCATTTCCACATCTAACAGTATTTTCTGCCATTTAAGAGAACAAGCCTGTGGCTTATATTAATATTTACAAATGACAGAATTATCTACAAAATTATTTCTGGCTAGGCTGGCATCCTTCACCTATTTTCACACTCTCGAACTAACATATCCCCCAGCACACCTCTCAAGTGTCCCTGCTTTCACGTAATTTTTTTCTCCGCCTCTAGACTAAAACTATTATTTTTGGAGAAAATGTGTTGAATTAAACGTAAAATAAAACTATTTTACTTCAGAAAATGTATATGGATTCACATTTTACAGTACCGCAAAATAACAGTATTAGTGATTTTAAACTGTTCTTGGTTCATTGAGAATTATGCGTCCCAGTTCGGAGAACAGCCTCCCGTATTGACCTATAATAACTTCTCCACTTTAGAAACAATTATGGTGGTAAATAATTGGGTAATTGTTGTGTTATCTTGCAAAAGGAATATGTCCCACGAGCAGTCACCCACATTCCTCATCACTTGTGCCTTTTTCTGCCTTAGTTTCTACAGACACCATTAGTTACGTGCAGACAGAGAAGTTACAGTCTGAATAATACAACAACAGAGTCCACAACCTACACAATGGCGTAAAAAGCTCTAAACCCCACCCCTGTATCTAATACTGCACTCACGGTCTGTCGACACTTTGGGCCTCATACATATGTATATCTTTAAAAATCAGGAGGATCGCTTCAGGTGTTCTTGATTGGTTCCGCTTTGCCTGCTATATTCCGTGGGCGGTCGTTGGTGAATGGTTCGATTCTCAGTGGGGGCGGAGTGTGGGGGGAAGTATTGTGGAGTTCAGCTTAGGTCTTACCCGGCTGAGGAGTTTTTAGGTCCCCACCGAGTAATGATGAAGTGACAGTTTAGTTGCACCGAGAGATCAGTCTTCTTTCAGCGATTGTACACTTAACATGTTCGATTGTGAGAAAGGATGGAACATTTCCTTTGCTGGTTGCGGATTTTTGGGGCTGTACCACATCGGGGTGGCCAGCTGTCTCCAGGAGCAAGCCCCTCATCTATTGAAGGACGCCTGCAAGATCTATGGGGCATCAGCTGGTGCCCTCACGGCGGCCGCTGTAGTCAGCGGAGCTTGCTTCGGTAAGTAGTAACCCTAGACCCTTTGAGAACAACAAAAATAAAATTTTAAATGATGTAGCACTGTGTGGCATGAAGTGCTCAGATTATGGTGTGAAACTTGCACGTTATCGTGATGCACCAGTGCGTGTGTGCATGTATAGTTCCACGTATTTACATACACACACACACGTGTGTCATGCATATCAGCCATCTGATGTTTAGACTCACATTTTAGCTCTCTCCTCTCTTAATTTCTCTTAAAGCCCAGGTGACATTTTGAGAAAAAGGGGTGAATTAGTTATTTTACAGTTGTATTATAGTTAATTAGCATTCCAGACTTCTTTTACTTTAGCAAACTGATATAAATTCACATTCTCTTATTTTTGTCAATGTCCCAAGTTAATAGTACTAATATTTTTTTAAAATGTCTCTGATTTTTTTCTGGATTTATTCTTGAGTCATTGTGAAGTGTGCTGTGTATATATAGATATAATGCATAGGTGCATGTATGTGTTTTTTTAATATATGTGATTGTGTGTGCATGTATGTATACTGAAACAAAACAATGTAAGAAACTTTCTCCAGGTGTTGTCAGTGGGATAACTGTTCACAGTACTCCGCAGATTTGAAACAATATGAACCTAGTACTGATACTGACTGTTATAGAAATAAATAAATAAAACGGAGCTGTCATCTCAAATAAATCTCTTAAACTTGGTAAATCAAGTAAAAAATCCAATCCAGGATGTGTTGAATTCACAGTTTCTTATTAGTAAGCACAGAAGGGCAATCCATAAGAGAAATACAGTAATGTTTTCTCCACATTAATTTACTCAAATTTTTTTACTAAAATCTATTTCAATTCTTTTTCACGTCTGTGCACTCTCGAAATTCCAGGTTTTACTATCTAAGTGTAATTATTAATCAGAAGTAAGAAGCAGTTCAAACTACTAAAAACTGCTAACTACTACTTGTACATGTACTAAGTTCATATTGTTTCAAGTCTAGGGAGTGTTTTTGTATAGTTATTCCACTTGACAACATCTGGTGGAAAATTTCTTACAGTGTTTTGTTTTTGGGGCTAAGGGCATATTGAAACTTAGAGGGACTCTGCAGATTTTGTTTTGTTGGTATGTATGTACTTTGGAAACCTGTACACACACATCTGTGAATTTAGATCTCTCTCTCTCTCTGGCTTGATGTGATAAATGCTGGTATCTGACCAACGCAGGGAGGAGACAGAATTAGTAACAATGACCTAAGAATACTTCAACAAGAACTTACAGTACCATTATATCTATTATTGACTAGGTCATATAAATATGGGGAGATTCCTCAAGATTGGAGACATGCACTTATTAAACCTATTTTTAAGGGAAAGGGGAGTAGGACAAACCCAGAGTCATATAGACCCTTAAGTCTACTTTCATGTTGTGGAAAATAATGGAGAAGGTAATACTGGATATGTTATTGTCAGAACTGGATAGGTTGGGACTTGAAACCACATGTCAGCATGCATATGTTGAAAACAGATGTATTACCACCTGCAACATGATGTTCTATAACAATATAATAGCTATGAATTAAAAATTGTGTTGTCATGTAATTTATATAAATTTAACTTCAGCATTTGACAGGGTCATACGCGTAACACTGATCAGTAAATTAGTACAACTAGGTATTGATGTACTCTTGATAAGATGGATAGCTGCATGGCTTACAAATAGGACATGGCAAGTATCATACAGCAACTGGACAGGCAAAATCCTTGGTTACAGTCAGGGTGTCCCACAGGGCTCTGTCCTAGGCCCTTACTTGTTTAGATTGTATCCTTCAGACCTAATTTTTTCATCTGAGATGTTCTACAGTCTATATGCAGACGACCTGAAATTGGATAAACTGATTACATGTGTTACAGATAAGGATTTATGTCTGCAAAATAACTTGACTAAATTGACCATTTGAGCACAGGAGAATAATATGCTGATAAATACATCAAAAACAAGCATATGAGATTTGGTAGGCACAAATTGAAAGGTGAATATTTAATACACCACACAGTGACTGAAACTGTAGACCCATTTAAGGACCTGGGTATATGGGTAGCTTCAGGTATGAGATTTTGTAATCATATCAACCAATTGGTTAATGGTAGTTATAGAACTATTGGTTGTATAAAAAGATTTATAAAATCTAGGAAATCAAAAATAATTAAGTCATTGTTAGTTACATTAGACTCAGACTTGAGCATGGAATAACAATATGGAAACCCTATAAGAAAACAAGCATGAGTAAACTGGAGAAAGTAAAACAGAAATATACCAAGGGTATTCATGAATGTGAAAATTTAAGTTTATTATGAAAGACTAAAATATCTGAACATGTACAGTGTCTCTTACAGATGTCTAAGAGGAGATCTTATTCAGGTATATAGGGCATTTAGTGACAGCTAACTCTGGGAATGTTTAGGGTCATCAAAATGTACTAAAGAATCATCAGACAACCTATATAGAAGATTCTATAGGAATGAGAAGTGCACAAATTGGTTCTCTGAGTAGCTGATGCATGGAGCAGACTACCAAATTACTTTAAAGCAAGTACTAGTTTAGATATTTTACGAACAGCCTAGATACTTATTATGGGGACAAGTATTTTGGTATATTGGCAAGCCTGTGCTTGAAGTATTTGTATGTATGTATGCATGTAATTGGTTAAGTAAATCTTCCCTTTGCCTATCAGATTGGAAATTATTTGGATTACTTTATAAGTTATTTGAAAGTTTTTACTTTTGTAAGTAGTACTGGTAAATTCATATAAAAGCTGTTTTTGTCATAGGGTAGTACTAGGACTGTTTGAAATTAGTGTATTAGTGTATTAGCCCCACTGAATCCTCAGAACTTATTTAACTGCAGCTGCACAACACAACATTGGGGAAGAGAGAAAAGTCATCCAAACCACACACAGTGGTCTTGGACTATTACTCATTTCATGCTCACGCAAGTGAGCAATTGATTTCTGAGATTGCATGCTGTGAGACCATATAGATAGGCCACGTTAAAGGCATAACAGATCCGAGTATATTTTCGCAAAACTTTCATAATTTGGAAAATTAGGGACAAACCATGTATTAACCGCAACCAGGAGGCAAAACTGTCGTAATTCAGCAAATTGGGGACAAACAGCTAAACCTGCGTTGTTTTGTTTCCTACATTACAGTTATAGCTTGGTAAATGCATGCATATTTTGGAAATGTAAGTTGCATAAAACTGTAAAAGAAATGGATTTTCTTACCGAAAAAAGGTGTAGTGTTATAGTTTGTCCTAGGCATGTTTCTTTGATTTAAATTAGTAGTTATGTCGCCAAAGTAAACCAACCTGCTTGGGTTAATACATCCTCCACAGTACGTGCATGAATTAATGCGAATATTCATACACAATTTCAGCAATGTAAGTAGTACTGTGTAGTAAATATATCTTACCGCATGAGTTAAATGCACTTACATCACCCTCCTTCATAATAAGTGCAATGGCATTTACAAATCATTACATGTTTAATCTTCACAGGCATGTTATTGTGTCCATATTTCCTTCTCTCTGATAGTTCTACAGTGACATTCACACAGCACATAAATAAAATGGATATTATTTTCTGTGTTTCAGTAACTTAAGTTGCATAGTAATAAAAAACGGGAATCCGTTAACATATGTTTTTAGTACATTGACATTATTTGGCGAATTATGAAACATTTCACTCCTGGATGGGTTAATACGCAACTACCCTCTTTGCAGTACATTCTTGACACAGATAAAAGGGCACTAGAGCAATAAAACCAGTATCCATAACAACAGCAGTTAAATACAGTTTGAGACACAGTTCAGGTATACGGTTGCATACATTGTGAGGTGCTGGAGAATTGTGAAGTTGCATTACACATTCAGTACAGCTTCCCATGTTAACAAAACGGAGAGAGTCTGCTAGAGTAACGAATGAGAACTTAGTGATGCAGTTAAAATGCAGTATCATGAGTAGTGTATCACAGGTGTAAAGTAACAAGGGAAGAGTTTATGAAGTGTAGCAGTGAAAGTGGAAAGGATGCAGAGGGTTTTGGGCTTTGTGTATTCCTGTCCATTATGTTGATAAACTGGGAAGATTTAAAATGGGTTAGGTTGTTGGGCATTCTTAGTTTCGGTGGAAAGCGACAATCAACCCATAGAACCCAGAAATCTCTTAAGTCTTGCATAATTGATGACAGTCTTGCTTAATTGATGGTACCAGCTTGACTGGATTTGAGTAGTACATTTTTTTTTTGTAAGATTAACGTACTATTCCAGAAACTGTAAGAAATATGCTGTATTTTTTGTGAAGGTGGTGGTCTGCCGTTATTTTGTAACATGAACAGAAAAAAAATATCAAAAAAACTAAATGCCAAAAAAATGAATTATTGTATCCTTTGAGAAGTCATCTACCCCAGGAAACTGCCAGACTGACAATAAGTCCCTAAGAGTTGATTGACCCAGTTGTTCAGGATTTGGAGAACTTATGTGGACAGTGATCTTGATGTCTCCTTCTATGTTGCACAGCTTATAAACGGAGGGATTGTGTCTAGATCTAGGGATGTTATGTTCCCTTTACTCCACCCTCATTAGACAAATCATTGAATATAATGCCCTCTTTGGCATGTGTCTGTCCAGGCACATGCAACAACTGCAACGCCCACAGAGATATCTTACTAAAATGATAGAAGGCTTGAGCAACATGCCCTACATGGACCGACTCAAAGCCTTGTCACTATACTCAGTATCCTGCAGACCACTAAGAGGTGACCTGTCTGGCAAGCAAGGCATCCTCTGAGCCGTTACTGATGGATTTAACTGCACATCAGCAAGTCAGATGGCATCAGAAATACTCTGTTTAGGCAGCTAAACCTGTTCTGCAACATCAACAGAACGGTTTAGAGGAACAGGTATATGTTGCAGAGGATACTGCTGCTGTGGAACAGACTCCTCATCCACTTAAAACAAAGTTCATCCCTGTTCATTTTCAAGCATGACTTGGATCTATGAATGGGAAACAAAATTTACCCCAGGACTGCCCCCTGTACTACTAATAGATGCATCTCCTGGGTCCCCCGCAAATTATCTATATCTATCTATGGTATGATCCCATTTATTCTCATTAAGGGTAATATATAATTTTCGACCATGGGATAGGTAAGGCCAATCTATAACTAAATGGACTAGGCTAAAAAGAGAAACTGGCTAGGCTTAAAATGGCTCGTAAGGGAAGCTAGCCTAGTACCTATTGGTAGAATAACAATTCCTGTTTTTTTTTTTCAAATAAGCAAATGTGAATCCTAAAGTAAAGATAGTTAACAGGATTGAAGAAGGACAAACATCATTTACTTAATGAAGAAAGAGAAACATACATTTTGTGCATATTTATCTTTCACTGATGTGATATATTTTTGGTTATTCTGTTGTATTAAGTATACAGTTGATCATTGTGAAAATACTTCTTCCTGCAACCTTAATTAACCTCACAGGTAGCTGCGCAGGGTAAATGATTGATTGTTTTGCAGTTAGCCATTTCGTATCTCCAGTATTCAAGTGCAGGTGAACCTGCTTGACCTGAGTGCAGAATAATAGAGCACTGCAGTTTAGGCTGCCTAGGCTTTTGAGGATTTATTTTGCACTTGTTGTATTTGGGTGTTCTGTGCATTGTTTTCAGTTTTAAGAGTTTACAGTGATTCAGACAGAAATACACTCACTGTCTGCTACAGAAATTTCTGTGGCAGTTAAGATTATGAGAATGGATACTGTAGTTTTGCTGTCTCATATTCGTAGCTGTTTTAGTACTCAATGCCACAATGTTTTATATTTCTGTTAGTGGACAAGCACAATATTTCTTCATATTTTTTGCTGCTGTTGATTCCAATGACTTTCTTAGTCCTGTGTGTTATGAACACTTAACATTTGGATGAGTGTATTCCTTTAATAGTTTTGTAGAACATGGCGAGGCTATGTTGCTCTAAAGAGAAAATTGTTACATGATGGTGCTGCTTTTAGCACTTATGGCAGTGCAGCAATACAGATATGAAGGTTGGAACCGGCAGTTATTTATTTATTTTTTTAATATTTTAAGGAATATTACAAGGGACAGCAGTGACTGTTATGGCAACAAGCAATTTTGAAAGGGAGATCTGCATGTTTACTTGTTCCAAAATGTGTGAAATTGATAGTTAATGTTTGTATTGGTCTCTGGTATATATTGGTATGGTAAGACATTTTTAATTTTGTTGTCATTTAATTTTGGTTATGCTGTTTGGTTGTCTGCTTATAGCAGTAATATTTTATGTTTTCATCCCAGCAGAATCTCTCAATATCATTTTTTCATCACCTCTAAACTACTACTGTGAGTTGTCTAGTTCATTTGACATGGCAGCCCAGGTGAACATCACTGTATCACCCCAGCAAAGCTGATTGTGTCACTGTACTAAAGCAAATCCTGCTTTACGCTAAAGTACTCCTACCTGAATTACCATTTAGGAAGAATCTGACCAGTCTCTGTCAACAAAGTTTACTCATGATCATTCCCATTACTTAAGTACTAGGTTGGGGGGAAAGATCCTATGCTGATAACCCCTCCTTGCTTTGATACAGGAAGCTGTGCTTCTCCAGGCTTGGATCTTCGAAAGGACAAGCCCCCCATGTGCTTATTATCACACTAGATTAAAAAGAAAAGGCTGGAACTACTGTAGAATCCAAGTCAAATGCTCCTGTGGCAAAGAAATGAGTGTCTATTTCCTCCCTCCATTTCCACATTTTCTCTGTCTTTTGTGTGTGTGTGTGTGTGTGTGTGTGTGTGTGTGTGTGTGGGGGGGGGGGCTTTGTCCAAATACACTTTCTCTTACCCTAGACTCCCTCTAAACTACTTTTTTATCCTGATCTCTCACTACTTTACTCCTAACTAGACACCTGTAGCTGATGCTTTTCTCAATGTTAGCTTACAATGGTTGCTGACATCTGTCACTAACCTGGGTCGTCTTACTTGCACAGACTGTAACTTCCATTTGTTTACATTTTACTTGAAATTTATAAAAAAAGGTGACTTTATTTATTGAAATATTGGTATCATTACATAGTCTGTGCTATTATTTCAAGTGTTCTGTACCACTGTCCCTGTCAGTACTTATTTTTATAATTTATTCTTCCTTAAGGTGTCACAATCTGGCAAACATTTTAATGTGATTTGTTTTTCCAGGCAAGGCTTCTTGTTCTCACAATGCCGCATATTGTATAATGTCTTCCTTTCCTTATCCTTGAGTGCCATGTCCCAGGGGTTTAAATTTGCATTTCCTTGAGTCTAGGGTTTCTTTGTCTTGAGACAGTCGCAACTATTGTTTTTAACTGTACTCTATTTTTAAGCTGCTAGACAGACTTCAGGGTACTTTGTCTGCTTCCAAACTAAGAGACAAATTGTGTATAGTATAAGGGAAAAAATGCCTTCTACTTCTGTACTCTGTAGTCGATTACAACTGTAGTGATGTATCTTTTCCTAAACTGTGCATTTCTGTGGTATAGTTTGATGTGTTGCTTACTTTTTAGTATGTTTGTTGTATTCCTACGTTGTTGTTGTGCATGGATGTCTATGCTGCTAATAATAGTGTGACCTGGGTGTGTAAACTGTTATTTTTGTTGATGTAGCATGGCTGCTCTTCCCAGGTCCTTCTTATCGAGAGGCTTTGGCCAATGGGGTCTGCCCAAATAATGTGATTAAAATAAGAAGCAATAAATTGGGTTTCTTTTTGTAGCTTCAGTCAGTGGGCAGGATTCACGAAGGCTTGCACGGAGTGTAAGAGACGTGTAACACTCCATGCAAGCCTTGCGATCCAGGAACAGCCCTAAACTCCGTGTAAGAGACCAGCTAAAACGTCTCTTACACGGACTGGGCGTGGACATGCTAAATACCTCACTTGCAGCCAAAAGGTATGCAAATGAGGTATAATAGCGATCCACGAAGCAGACACCAGTCCGTGTAAGAGACATTTTAGCTGCAGAAATGTACTCAGTTGACAACTGAGTACGTTTCTGCAAATTCCACAATGGAGCCATGTCGGCTCCAAATAAAGGGTGCATATGTGTCGGGCAGCATTGGCAAGGTAACCCGATGCAAAAATATTAAAAATATAATTTTTTTTTTCGGCGATCGCCGATGTTTAAACCCAGCGCAGCCCCGCGCAAACGGGCTGCGCTATATAAAACCATAAAAAAGAAGGTTATAAACCCACAAATGTGGGTTTCATGCAATACATGGAATGACAATGCAGGGACCAGCAGACCAAAAACAACATGGCCACCGTGTAGTGGTTGCTAAGGGGGGAAGCTGAGTCTAAGACATGTAACTAAGCATTAGTAGGCAATCTTATGTAAATGAGGGTTAGGATAGTGAATCTCACAGTCACATAGCAAATGAGCACAGTCTCTGAGTAGTGTAAGAGCTATATAAGGGGGAGGAATAGAGTAGGAGATAGGTGACATCACAGGGGGGAATGTTAGAAAGAAATGCAGTTCATTGGAGGTCAGTGTAACATGACAGACACAGATCATGGAAAGAGGTGTGCCACTAGATAAGTCAGGGAAAGTCAAGAAATGGAAGGTGTACACTGTTACTTACACCAAAGTTTCTTGCTGGGCGTGCATGCGCACGTGTGCACGCCATGAAGCGCGAGTAGGGCAGTGTTTGTGCGTGTAAGGCAGACTGAGCATGTGGGAGCATGTTGGGAGATGTTTAACACTGTTTGCGCTGGTGTCCGCGCGTGTAGGGCAGGCTGAGCATGTTGGAGGCTGTTGGCAGACGTGTAACAGTGCTAGCGCGGGTGCGAGCGTGTTTTAACCCGAATAAGTAGATTCTGAACTGTGTAAGCACGTGTAAGCCACTGTGAGCGTGTTTCTGCTGGTATGCACGTTGCTCCCCCCTGAGGAAACAGAAAGGAAAAAGGAAGCAACAGAATTAATAGGAAGCTAGCGGGGATAACTGCTGAAGCTAGCAGGTGAAAACAATTGGAAGCAGGCAATTACACAGGCAGAATAGTAGCCCAGCCCAGCACTTAAAACTCTGCAAACAGTAGTGCAGGATGTTTCTCTTAAGAGACACTGCAAGACAGGAGTAAGCTAATAGAAGTGAAAACTGAAAAGGCTTCACTCAGAGCAACAATGTTAGGGGCTGCCATAGCTGTCATAATGAGACATAGGCGACTTGCTGAGGGTGGTGACAATGCAGATGGTGCCAGACAACCCACAGTGAGGAGACGGAGAAGAGTGTACAGGCCCAGGGTCACCTACCACGGGTTACATGAGCTGGAGATAGTAGAGCGCTATAGAGTGGACAGAGAGCTCCTGCAGCAAATTGTTGAGCTGTGCAGGCCACGCCTCACACACACAACCAACAGAGGGGAACCCATCCCAGTGGAAACCAAGGTATGTGTTGGCGTAAGAATACTAGCAACAGGTACCTTCCAGAGACCAACTGGCGATATGATGGGGATATCACAGGCATCAGCCTCCAGGGTACTGCACCAGTTCCTGGATGCCATCTCACCACATGTCGGTGATCATGTATATTTCCCCAATGCCCGTGAGGTATTGGCCAGCAATATGCGTCTCTTCCAGCAAATAGCGGAATACCCTGAGGTAGTGGGTGCAATAGACTGCACGCACATGCACATCAAAGCACCAGCCGGTGAGCGGGGTAGGGCCTACATTAACCGCAAGGGCTTCCCCTCCATCAACTGCCAGGTCGTGTGTGATGCCCAGGGCATAATAATGAATGTGTGTGCTGGCTGCCCTGGGAGTTACCACGATTCCCACATCTGGCATTTGACGCAGCTGTTGAAACACAGTAGTGATAGTACCCAGTTTCAAACCACAAACGAAGTTACACCAAAACCAGTTTATTCGATAAAGCTTTCGGGTCTACACCCTTCATCAGTATAATTTTACAACAGAAATGAGACATTTAAGTAGGAGAACCAATTAAACAAATGCTTCAGCCCAACCCACTCACTCACTAACCTAAAATTATTTAAAAGGGCAACCCCATACACACAAGATAATTTTTATATATACACATACAAAGAATTTAAATTCACTTTAAATATATCTTAAAATAGCTTAAAATATATACACATATATACATACAACACATACATGCATGATTCACATTATTCAAATAAATTTAAACATATATTTATACCTAAGAGATAATAAAAATAAAATAATGCCCTCTTACTATAGCTAATAGCTTCATAATTTTTCTCTTTGCTTCTTCACTAATAAGGGTTTTAAATTCACAGCATTATTCAAACCTGGACTCACGTCTGCTTGGAGCCTAATCATCCATTCCAATTCCTTTAATTCTAGGAGGTTATTAATGTCTCCCTTTCTTATACTAATATTGACTGCTGCCAATACCCTAAATTTGAATATATAATTACTTCCTTCTTCCATAATGTGCTTACTTAAAGCATTAGTTTGTAGCTTTCTTCTAATGTCTGACTTGTGTTCTATTATCCTTTCTTTGAGTTTTCTAGTAGTTTTGCCTACATAAAATGAAGTGCAGGCTAAACACGATGCTAGATATACAATTTTTTCTACATTACATGTGGTCAGTGTATTTTTCTCTTTATACGAGCGACGACTATTAGACTTGAAAAAGAATAAGATAGAACGTGACATCAATGACTTTAGATTGGGCCAGGTCTTTTCTTATAATCTTATTCGGATTATAAAATTTATCTAACATTATATTAACAGAAGCGCAAAGCTCACTTTTAAGCAAAGGGCTAAAATTCATTCCGAATAAGAGAGACAACGTGGTGCAAGCGTTGATGGACTTGAAAATGTTTATACGTAGTATTGCACTGAAACTGATTTTTAAAAATGAAAATGAACATAAACCTGTTTTTAAAAGATCTAGTTTATTTATGCCTTTACTATGCCCGATTTTGCTTGCTTTTTCAAATGTAGTTGAGACGTACCTCCCTGGACTACATGAAAAGAGACATAGAGGAGCTCTCTGATTATGTAGCCCAGGCAGGTATGACCCTAACCCTGAGCAGTATCCTTCCTTCACCAAGAATGATGCCACAATATAGATGATCAGCTTTAACAATTGGCTTAATGTCTGGTGTCATTCAAAGGGGATCCAGTGTCTGTCTGCCTGGGATGACATGCTTGACAAGCCACGCTGCTTCGCAAGGGACGGCTTGCACCTGTCACCCTGGGATTCGGATATTGGCTAAGGCTCTTGCCACCCCATAGTGCCTTTTTAGGCAAGGCTCAAATTCTAAACCTACCACCCTAGAAAACAAAAATGGGAAGAAACTGAGGGTAATGCTGCTCAATGCCAGAAGTCTAAATCTCAAAATGCACGCACTCGAGGCACTTCTCAGTATGGAGAACATCGATGTCTGTGCTGTAACTGAAACCTGGTTCAAGGCTCCTGAGAGCACCCGGCACTATTAGGTTTTACCTCATATCATGCGTTCCGGCCCCAAAACCCGGACCACACCACAAAAGGAGGGGTGTATCCATATTCATAAAGGATACCCACACCTCCAGGTTGGTGGCAACGCGAAGCTTGGAAACCATCCAGGTGCAACTAACCATAGGCAAAACTGCTCTACAAATTGTAGCATGCTACAGGCCACCCTCTCAAACTCAGGAACCCCACACAGCCTTCCTGAAGACACTGGAGGGTATAAATGTATCTCCAAACACCATCATATTGGGTGACTTCAACTACCCGAATATAGACTGGGAACATTACTCAATCCCTAACTTTCTAGCCCAACGGTTCCTGGAGTTCATAAATTCAAATGCCATGGAACAGCTAGTCACTGTTCCCACGGAAGGAGAAAATATACTAGATCTCATTGTCACAAACATGGGGACAAAATGCTCCACACGAAGTATATCCCTCATTGGTGAGATCTGATCATAAACTAATCTCACTGGAAATCCACATCCGCCCCCACCCCAAACAAAAGACCATAGTGAAGAACTTCTCTAAAGCAAACTTCACACTACTCAAGACTGGTGTGGTATCCTTCAAGGCCCCTGAGCCAGTGGAAACCACAACCCAAGCTGGAAGCCCTTACAAATGCCTTCTATGAACACCTCCAGGACTGCATGGATCAGGCAATCCCAAATAAAACCAAGACTCTTTCCACAAAGGGCAAACGTCCAGTCTGGTGGACCCCAGCCATTAACAAACTTTACAATAAGAGGAGAAAGCTATTACATGATAGAACAAAATCCATAAAAGGAAGTCACCCTGATCATTATTAGTAAAAAATACGAGCACTCATAAAATCAACTAAGGCCAATTTTGAGAGAAAAATTGCCATGGATTCAAAGGACAATCATAAGGCCTTTTCAGCTATGTTAGGAACCTGGGTGGAAACTCCCAGATATGCTCAGAATTAGTCCAAAATGATACAAAAATCACTGAACCCACAGACATTGCCAACATACTGGCAGACAGGTTCAGTGCAAACTCACCCTCCCCCCCTAAAGGAGAGATAACTATCCCAGCCGAGTGTAGCCTCCCTGACATCTCAAATGCGCAGGTGAAAGCTGCTCTCTCTAAAGCTAAAAACACAGCATCAATGGGACCGGATGATGTCCCCGGCTGTGTGCTACACGAGCTAAATGAGGAATTAAACCCGCACATAAGGCAGCTGTTTAATCTCAGCCTTACCACAGGATACGTGCCCAAGGAGTGGCGTACGGCAACTGTGGTCCCACTCCACAAAGGCGGTGTCTCTACGGACCCTGGTAATTACCGCCCCATAAGCTTAACAAGTCTAGTCTGCAAAGCTATGGAGAGGATCATAATGGAGATCATAAACAAAGATACAGGGGACTTGCAGACATTGGACCCGACCCAGTTTGGCTTTGTCAAGGGAAGATCATGCCTTTTGAACTTGGTCGACTTCTTCGAAACAGTCACCAGGGCCATTGATGAGGGAAAGGCAGTCCATACAGCCTACCATGACCTTGCAAAGGCTTTCGACACAATACCCCACTCGGGTATTGTAGAAAAACTTACCAGCTTAAATGTAAACCCATATGTCACAAGTTGGGTTGCAAACTGACTTAAGGACAGAACCCACAGGGTTAGAGTTGCTGGCGCTGTGTCAGACTCCAAGCCGGTCACAAGTGGTGTCCCACAGGGCTCGGTCCTTGGCCCCCTATTGTTTGGCATCTACTTCTCAGAAGTACAGGCCAACATGGGAGGACTTTGGCTGACAAAGTTTGCAGACGACTGCAAACTGGGCCATAGTGGAAAGTGCATCGGACACGGATATCCTTCAGAAGGGACTCACGGAAACAGATAGCTGGTGCCAGAGCCATGGCCTGAAGTTAAACGCCAAAAATGTATAGTCATACCCTTTGGAAAAACAAGGTAACCCCAAGCTACCATATAGGTGGCAATCCACTAAGCACAGAAGAGGTTATCAGGGACCTGGGGACCCAGGTTGACAGTGGCCTTTCTTTTGACACTCACGTTGCTAAAGTGGTTAGAAAGACCTTCTACATTGCCCACCTGATCATGAAGGGATTCACATCCAGATCTAGTGAGGTCATTGTTCCCCTGTACTCTTCACTTATCAGACCAATGATCGAGTACAATGCCCCATTCGGGATGTATCTCACCGGACATCTGCAGCAATTGGAGAGACCCCAAAGTTCCTCACCAAAAGGATAAAGGGACTCCAAAATCTGTCATATGCTGCCAGATTGAAGAAACTCCAGCTCTATTCAGTCGCATACCGTCTGCTCAGAGGTGACATGTGCCTGACATACAAGGCCATGTCCAACCCGGAATTAATGGACATGCTCCACCTCAAAAATCCAAATCCACCAAAACCACTAGAGCAAGCGACTTAAACCTTAGCACGGATATAAATAGGACGTGCTGGAGGGATAGATTTATCACTCAGAGACTCCCTATGCTGTGGAATAAAATCCCGGTCCATGTGAGGCAGAGCACCTCGCTGACTCTGTTCAAGAGAAATCTAGACCTGTGGATGGGAGATCGTAGGTTTACCCCGGGAATCATCTCTGTGTCACTGCTGGACAGAGGCACAACAAACTAATGGGCACAGTATTTTTTCATATAAGGGGTGGCGTAAGCCACAAAAATTTGGGCTAGGCTTATAAATGCCTTAGGGCAGATAGCCTAGTATAAACCTATGAACCTATGAGTGTGATACAAGTTCTACTTTTGTAATAATTTCTTATAAGAAGAAAGTTTATAATATCACATATCAGGAGAACTTGGCCATGAATGAATTGATGATTAATGATGCTATTGTGATAAAACAAGCAGATAAAGGTGGTGCAAGTGTGATCATGAAAAGAGAGTATTATTATGAAAAATTCTATGAGATTTTGAATGATGAGGGAACTTTTAAAGAAATTCCATATGTCCAAGTGCAGAAAGTTATAGCTGATGTTAACATGATGATTTATGATTTACAATTAACAAATGACATTAGTTTGGAATTGTTTAATTATCTGACTGTTGCATGCCCTAGAATACCCCAAATTTATGGTAACCCCAAAATACATAAAGATCTGTTAAATCCACCCCTGAGGCCTATAGTCTCAGGTGGTGGATGGATAACTGAACCCATTTCAAAATATCTACAGAATATGCTAGGAAAGTATTTAAAAACTTGTAATACAGTGTTAAAAATTACTGATGACTTCCTGGAATGCCTGTATAAATGGCAGTCTGGAAATAATATGGACAATTGTATTATGGTCACTTTAGATATCACATCCCTATTCACTGTTATCCCTAATGAATATGGGGTTAATGCAGTAAGGAATTTTCTAAATAATGAAATAAAAATGCATAGTAGGGAAATAGAAACTTTATGTGCACTTTTAGAAGTAGTATTGATGCACAATGTATTTATTTTGATCAGAAACTATTTCTACAGCTTAAAGGTGTTGCGATGGGCACATCAGTGGCAAATACTTATGCCAATTTAGTACTATATGAATGGGAGAAAGAAGTGCTGATGCAAAATGACAACCCTCTAAATAAGATGGTAGTTTTTTTACAAAAGATTTGTCGATGACTGTTTTTTGTTATGGAAAGGTACACTACTAGAACTTGAGGAATATGTGCAATACTTAAATAGTTCTACTGATTTTTTTGAGATTTAAACTAGAAGCTTCTAAGAATAGTATTAACTTCCTGGATGTAACACTTTCAATAAATAACAACAAAATAACATCAAAGGTATATAGGAAAGAGGTTGACTCTTTAAGATATATAACTAAGAATAGTATGCATGCACCTCATATTTATAAAGGTGTTATGAAATCACAATTTATTAGACTGTGTAAGTTAAACACAGATGATGGTAATTTTACTGAGCAAGTTAACAGCATAGCTCAAGAGTTCCAAGCAAGTGGATACCCCTAGAACTTATTGAGCAGGAGTTAAATAAAGTTATAATAGAAAGAGAAGGACACTATAAACCTATATTGTTAGGAGGTATGACATCTGAAAAGGATAAAGTGTATAAAGGTAAGGATTATGTAAGGTATATAACTACCTATAACCTTAATACATATAATGTGAATGCTATATTAAGGAAAAACTGGCCTATACTGTTAGCTATGCCTGAGATTCAATCTATAGTAGGAAGTAAACCTTCTTTGGCATATAGAAGTGCAGAAACTTTAAAACAAAAGCTTTGCTATAAAGATTTCAAGAGTAAACCTACAACTCAGAAAGAGATAGGCACAAGGAAATGTTATAATTGTTCATGCTGCAATGATTTATTTGAGGGTAGAGATTATTTTGAACATCCTACTGATGGACAGATTTATAAAATAAATACACTGACCACATGTAATGTAGAAAAAAATGTATATCTAGCATCGTGTTTAGCCTGCACTTCATTTTATGTAGGCAAAACTACTAGAAAACTCAAAGAAAGGATAATAGAACACAAGTCAGACATTAGAAGAAAGCTACAAACTAATGCTTTAAGTAAGCACATTATGGAAGAAGGAAGTAATATATATTCAAATTTAGGGTATTGGCAGCAGTCAATATTAGTATAAGAAAGGGAGACATTAATAACCTCCTAGAATTAAAGGAATTGGAATGGATGATTAGGCTCCAAGCAGACGTGAGTCCAGGTTTGAATAATGCTGTGAATTTAAAACCCTTATTAGTGAAGAAGCAAAGAGAAAAATTATGAAGCTATTAGCTATAGTAAGAGGGCATTATTTTATTTTTATTATCTCTTGGGTATAAATATATGTTTACATTTATTTGAATAATGTGAATCATGCATGTATGTGTTGTATGTATATATGTGTATATATTTTAAGCTATTTTAAGATATATTTAAAGTGAATTTAAATTCTTTGTATGTGTATATATAAAAATTCTCTTGTGTGTATGGGGTTGCCCTTTTAAATAATTTTAGGTTAGTGAGTGAGTGGGTTGGGCTGAAGCATTTGTTTAATTGGTTCTCCTACTTAAATGTCTCATTTCTGTTGTAAAATTATACTGATGAAGGATGTAGACCTGAAAGCTTTATCGAATAAACTGGTTTTGGTGTAACTTCATTTGACGCAGCTGTACCAGACATTTGCCAATGGGGACATCCCACACGGACACCTAGTGGGGGATGCAGGTTATGCACTGGAGCCGTGGCTGATGACACCCATCAGAAACGCACACACACCTGAACAGGAACACCATAATGAGGCACACGCACAAACACGTAATGTAATAGAGCGTGTGTTTGGGCTGCTCAAGTCACAGTTCCGGTGTTTGGACACATCTGGTGGAGCCTTGCAGTACACACCAACTACATGTACCCAAATTGTCATGGTATGTGCTATGCTACATAATATGATCTTGAGAAAATAGCTGCAGCAGGACCAGCATAGGGCTGGGCCAAACAGCCCCCCACCATTGCCAAGGCCATCACAGGCAGAGCGTGACTCTGAGGAGGAACAACCTGAGCCTGCCCCAGTAGGCAGAAGGAGGCGTGCCCAGTATGCCCTGGCCTTGGCAAAGAGGCAACGCATAGCACATACACTGGCTCAGTAGGAACCCTGGGAATGATACCCCCTCTGACTCACTCAAATAATAACATGGATGCCTAAAATGACATGACCTGCTCACAAACATGTACAGGGAAGTGTAATATGCGCATCCGACAGAGGCAGCCCTGCAGCACCACCTGAGGCATGAATGCCATGTGTTAAGTAATGTAACACCATGTACTATATGCACACCTGAGCACCGTGACTAACATCCCCCCTCACCAAGCATGAAGCCACAAAACTACGATGGGATGATCAAGTGCAATAACTGGCTGAAGTAATGCAGTTAGACAAAGGGGAGCCAATGTGTTTCAGGCTGGGAAGACATGCGGAGCTTGACATGATGCACCACCTGCTAGGGGTGGCGTGCACCTATCATTCCATGCCCCATGGATACTGGCAAAGGATGTCAGTACCCACAGCATGCCCTGAATAGGTAGGTCTCAAAACACAAACCCACCTTCGTAGGTACCACAAGGGATAGGAACCTAGATGTAATGCTACCCAATGCCAGAAGTCTAAACAGCAAGATGTGTTCAGTGTAAACGCACACAGTATGGAGAATGTAGATAACCAGTCCTGTAATAGAGAACTGGGTCAAGGCTCACATCAGCACCCTAACACTACCAGGTCACACCTCATACTGTGCTGTACAGCCGCAAAACATGGAACAAGCTACAAAAGGAGGGTGACTAGCAATAAATGCCAAGGATAACCATACCCCCATGTTGGTACCACAACAAGAAGCAGCATGGATTAGCCATGGTCAAATACCAATGGCTAAAACCACCTCCCAGTATATAGCCTGCTGCAGACTACTGTCCTAATACCAGGAACTGCACCTGGCCTATTTTGGAATACATGAATATATCAAGCCCCCCAAACCACATTATATTGCTTGACTGAAAATACCCAGACATACACCGGGAGCATTATACTAGCACCAACACAGTAGGAGAAAAGTTCCCAGAATCCATAAACCAAAATGCCCAGGAACAATGTACCACTCCCATAAGAGGGGTAAGCATACTGGATGTGATAATCAGCAACATGTGTACTGGATGGCAAGATGAGAAGTGTATCCCTATTACCAAACCATGCAAGAGAATGAGGAAGCTACCACATGATAGAGCAAACATAAAAAGGGAAGTAATCACTGACCAGTAGTATGGCAATAACATATGTCCACACATACAATCCACTAAGTCCAGCCACAACAAGTAGAATCTGTGAATCCAGAGGCAATGTGACACCTGTCCCAAGTACACAGACAACCACAACACCCCCAATAAATACAAATATATGTGATAGATGCAACCATGTATCCAAACCAGAGGTTGAGCTCCACCAACTCATTACTGTCAAAACCAGTCAGGAGGAGAAGGTAACCACATACACCACAAACCCAGTCCCACATAGACCTACCACAACTGTAAATCAAACACATAAACACAGAAAAATATTCCCGGAGGCCTTAATTACAAACACACCACACCAACAGAAGCCTCCAAAGCAGATCACAAGCAACCACAACCTCCAAACATAGCACATGCAACGAATAGTACACAAAGCTGGTGTGCCAAACAGTCACAGACCAGAAGGAGAAACAACATGCCTGATACAGTTGTAACAGACTGAACAAGGGAAAGGGTAGAGTAAGCTGCCTGTAGGCTGCCACAAAATGCCACATAACACAAGTACGCAGGTCACCCCAAAGCAAGCAGAAATATGATGCACTCAATGTCCATGCTGGTGTGAATGACCTGAGATGTACCTCCCTGTTCAACATGAAAAGAGACATGGATAATCCCTCTGAGTATGTACCCCAGGCCAGTATGACACTGGCTGTGTGCAGCATCCAACCCTCACCAAGAATGATGCCACAGTACAAACACAGAATTATCATGTTTAACAGCTGGCACAGTTACAGCTGTCAGTCCAAGAGGGTCTAATGTCTGTCTGCTTGAGATGTCAAGCTTGACAAGCCATGCTGCTGTTCCAGGGATGGCTTGCACCTGTTACCCCTGTGCGTCTGGATAAGGCCTTTGCCACCTCCATAGAGCCATATGTAGGCAAGGCCAAAAAGACTACCCACCACCCTAGAAAACATAAGTGGTAGGAAACATAAGGGTAATGCTGACCAATGCCAGATGTGTAAACTGCAATATGCATGCCCCTGAGGCACTTCCCATTATGGAGAACATCGATGTCTGTGCAGTGACAGAAGCCTGCTGCAAGCCTAGTGATAGCACACCAGCACTACTAGGTTATACCACATATAATGTGTTATGGCCCCAACACCTGCACCAAAACATCAAAGGAGGGGGAGTATCCATATGCAGCACAGACACCTATATGGCCAGGTAACTGACAACGCACAAAGCAGCGGAGACCACCCATGTGCACCTAAGTGTAGTCCAAACTGCTGTACAGTCTGTAGCATGCGACAGACCACACTCTCACACACAAGAACTCCAGCCAGACATCCTGAAGACACTGGACAGTATGAATGTCCCACCAAATACCAGACAAGGTACACACAAATTACCACATAGGTGGCAAACCATTATGTATGCAAGGAGTAATCCGGGACCTAGGGACACAAGTCGACAGTAATCTGTCATGTGACACTCAAAATGCCAATGTGGCTAGGAAGATTGTCGATATTGGACACCGTATCATGAAAGGATTCACATCTACATCAACAGAGGTCACTGTGCTGCTGTACTGTTCCCTTATCAGACCCATAATCTAGTACAATGACTCATATGGGATGTACCGTACGTGACACCTGTAGCTGTTCGAAAGACCTCATAGTTACCCCACCAACAGGATAAAGGGTGTGAAATATATGTCATATGCTGCCTGGCTGTAGACACCCCAGCTGAATGCAGTCACAGACTGCCTACACAGAGGCATTGTATGTCTGTTGTACAAGGCCATGTCCAACACAGGAGTAATGGACATGCTCCACCACAGGAAATCAAAGCCATTGGAGCTGTAAGAGTGACAGATGTCAGCCTCAACACATAATGAAATAAGATGTGCTGGAGGGACAGATACATAACCCAGAGGCTCCCCACACCCAGAAACAGGATCCCAATCCATGTTAGGCAGAGCCCCTCACTGACACCCCTCAACAGGAATATTGCCAAGTGGATGGATGATCGTACATGTATACTGGGGGTCTTCACTGTGTCACGACCAGACAGAGGCACAGGGAAGAAATTCATAAATGGCCATAATAGAACATAGCAAGGGGTGGCGAAAGACACACACACTCTGGCTAGGCTTACTAATGCCCTAGGGTGTATAGCCTAGTATGAACCCATGAACCTATGAATATACAAAATGTACAGGACACTAAGGATAATCACAAGGCTTACCCAACTGATGGTAGGAACCATGTTGGGCATCCACAGATATGCTCCGAATCACACAGATATTACAAACAACATACCAAACACACGCACATATTGCTAACATACAACCTGACAGGTGCAGTGCAAACACCCCCCCCCCCAAGAGTGCAAAATATCTATCCCAGCAGACTGCTGGTCCCCTGACATTGCAGATGCTGAGGTAACAGCCATCATCTGCAAAGCAAAACACACAGCAGCAAAGGTATGTGATGGTGTCCTGGGCTGAGGCCAACATGGACTCCAAGAATAATGGAATGCCAAATCACACTACTGCCCAATGTCAGCCTTACCACAGGATATGTACCCAAAGAGCAGTATACAACAACAGTGGTCCATCACAACAAAGGTGTTGCCTGAATGGATACTGCAAACTACCACCCCAGGATCCTGACAAGCTTGGTCTGCACAGCTATGGAAAGGATCAGTATGTACCGCAGACAGAAGGCTATTGTGGACCTACTGATACTGGACCCTACACAGTGTGGCTGTCGTAACTGCAGATCCTGCCCCTAAACATGTTTGACCCATTTGAAGCAGTCATTAAGGTCATTGATGAGGGCAATGTCGTCCACACAGCGTAGCTGGACCGTGCACATGCTTCTAGACAATACCGTATGAGTTCAGTATGGATATGTTCACCAGCCTAAATATATACCCGTATGTCAGTAGAGGGGTTGCAAACCAGACCAAGGACAGAACTGACATGGTCAGACATGCCGCATCCATGTCAGACTAAAAAGCAGATATGAGTGGCATCCCACAAGGCCTGGTCTTGGGCCCCCCCCCCCATTCTGTATACATCTGTATCACTACTGGACAGAGGCAAAACAAACTAATGGGCACAGTATTTCTAACATAAGGGGCGGCGTAAGCCACATAACTTTGGGCTAGGCTTATAAATGCCCTAGGGCGGTTAGCCTAGTATAAACCTATGAACCTATGTCCCATAGGTATAGGCCAACATGGAAGGACTGTGACTGAACATGTATGCAGAGGAGTACAAACAGCCCACTATATCCGCCCCCCAGCTGACACAAGCAGCCCACAAAAGGGCCACCTACAAACAGACAACTGGAGTCATAGCCATGTCAGTAAGCTAATTGCAGAACTGTGTATAGACAACCACCGTGGATATGCAGTAAATGCCCACAAATTACCACACAGGTGTTAACCCATGACGTACCTAACATGTAATGTGAGACCTGGGTACAAAAGGTGATAGATATCCTGCACTGGACAAACATGTGGCTGTAGTGTTCGCAGAAACATATACTATATACCCACCCAAACATGAAGGTTGCCAGATGTAGATAAGGGGAAGTCACTGTGGCTCTGCAGTCATCCTCCATCAGCGTCACAATTGACTACAATAGCCCCTGTGGGATATACCGCAGCAGACACCTCCATCAACTGCAAAGTCCACAACAGTACCCCACCAGGAGTAGCAAAGAGCATGAACAGATGCCATGTGTTGCCTGAGTAAACAAACTGCAGCCCCACACACTGCCATACTGCCCAGCTACAGGCAAGCTGTGCCTGATGTATGAAGCCATGTCCAACCTGGAATCAATGAACATGTTGCACCTTGTACAATCTGAATGGCAGTGAGCTATGCACATGAGAGACCTGAACCCCAGCACTGACATACATAGGACAAGCTGTACAGAATGATCCATAACACAGAAGGCACCCCCACTCTTCAGTAAACTCCTGGTACAGGTCAGCCAGA
Source organism: Protopterus annectens (assembly GCF_019279795.1). NCBI lineage: Eukaryota > Metazoa > Chordata > Ceratodontiformes > Protopteridae > Protopterus > Protopterus annectens. The sequence goes on from NC_056745.1 coordinate 1,139,909,337, forward strand.
GAGTCACTTATCGACACCCCTCAAGAGGAATCCTGATGAGTGGATGGGAGATGGTAGGCTAACCCTGGATATCACTGTTATGTTAGAGGTAGACGGAGGCACAGTATACTAATCATGACATATGTCATGGCATACTCCAGTTACAATGTGTGTCGAAGGACAAACACACCTTGTGACTAGCATCAGAAATGGCCTAGGGAACATCACTAGTGTTTGCCAATGTCCACCCATGTTGTGGAATACACTAGCAATGTTGGACGAGCCTGGTGTAGGTAGTCCATATCTGAACATAATGCAACATGGTCATATGTGCACAACTGGCCCCTATACAGTCTGTTGTGCTCACTATGAAGATGTCAAGCAGTCATAGGACTAAAGCCCGGGATACTGTCCACCACAGTGAAAGTACTGAACCAGTACACTATACAGTACTACAGTGTTAGGTCATTATGAAAGTGTGTTGAGAACTGTCTGCAAAGTATCCCATGCAATTCCTGCAGGCACAGTACAATCTCTGTTGTGGCAGACATGAAGCAGTTGGCCAGTTAGTACACAACATGACACCCAACACACAACCATAAACATGAGATATTGTTGAAATTCACACACACCCAAATATGTGGTGGACTTCAGAGTGCAACATATGGAAAGCTCACACTGAGCATGCTCGCACGCTTTGATAAATGAGGCATATGTCAGACAACATGCCATGGAAAGGCTGAACTGGGCATGCTCACACACTTAGGCCATATCTCCGTTTAGCAGTTGGCCACACATATCTGGTATTTGTACGTGTCAGTCCAGGAACCAACCACAACACAGCAATCTGCCCAGTGCACACAGTAAATGACTACAGAGACATAAGTGATATAGTGGATCGCCGTCATATGCAAACATCTTCCACAGATACACAAGTTGGTCATAGGAACAGGGAATGCTATGGCAATAAAGACCTGCAAACAGTCTAACAGCACAACAAATATTGTGCATCCGACAATTGAACATATGGGTGTAGAGGTCAATACTAGGCTTGTTGCCCTAGGGAATGACAGCTCAGCCAGAGTGTGCTTGGTATCTGCATCCCCAGTACAGTAGGCTACTGTGCCACTGTAAAGTAGGTCACAGAAGGCAACATGTGAGGCTAGTGAGCTGTGCCTCTGTCAAGCAGGGGCACCGTGGAGGTCCCAGGGATTGAATGTGCTAAGCCACAGCCATGTTGTCGGTGTGTGCTGGGAGAGGGTTGCTGAGGATCTCTGACAGTAGGTGTCCATCAATAACAGACTGAGGGGAGCCCTATCTGCATTCTCTGGACAATTCCACTGTCAACACTGTGTTGTAATGATTATGTGTGAATGAAGTGCCGTGCCGGAACTGTTCACAGATGTCCTCCCTCTGTGGGCTACAGCTCTGCAATGTATTAGCTCACTCTGTCTGTTGTACGGCTCATATATGGCTGGTGTACAGCTGACAGGTGTCTTGTTGTGGAGCAGTCATGGGTAGATGTGGGATAGCATGATCAATGCAAACTGTACACATGCTCATAGAATGCAGTTGTCAAGGATTAGAAGTGTTATTCATCTCTACTCTGTACATATCCTTGCCTTATTTTGTCATCTTTATTACAGTATTTTTTATTACATCTTTATTACAGTATTCAGAAATGTTTTGTAGAAAATATGCCCACAAAATTATTACAACCTCTGTAAATATGTTAGAAAATTTGTTGGAAAGTAATTTCTGAAAATGTCCACTGTTTATGTCCCTGTTAAATGCTTTAAAATGCCTTTATAACTATTTTAAAACTGTGTGGAGGTTTTCTTCCTAGTTCTTTCCTAAAAAAGGGTATATCCTACTCCGACTATCCCAGTAAACAAAGATAAATAAATAAGAATGACAGAATAAAGTGGTTTGACATCTATAGTAACAAAATAATCACTCTCATACAGTTTAATATTTTGTACAAAATTAAATGAACCATTAAAGTAAGAATAATTTCTAAAGATAGCTTTACTTAGGAGTTTGTCAACATAAATTAATATCATCTCAGTTTTGGCTCCACTACTAGCAAAAACTGGTCACAAAGATGTATTTAAAAGACATTTGTATATTTTCAGTAGTCTAAAACTCTAGTAATTTTGGTGTCTTGATTCTAAAGAAATCAGCTAACTTCTGGCAAAGTAGACCTCCACAAACCATTCTTCTATATGTAAATCAATCTGTTTAAATGTTCTGGTGATACTATACCAGGCCAGTTTAGTATAATAAACTTATCCATAAATGAGGTAACAGATAAAACAAAGGAATTCAAACTAAATAAATCTCAGGCAAAAGATGATATTACTAATAACTTATATAAAATATTATCTCAAAAATGATCAATAAAAGAATAATAAAAATTCCTCCTTCATGGAAATGTTCAGTATTGACATGCATTTTAAAGCATGATTAAGAACACAGATTTTTCAGACTACAGAACAATACAACACTTAAATGTATATTACAAAATGTTTATATTAACATACTTAGACATTTTGAAACAAAAACATACCAGAACTGATAAATGATGATCAAACAAGCTTTGTGTTATATAGACAGAATCAAGACAATATTAAATAAATACAAACATTGATAGGTTTTACAAATTGTCTTAAAAAGGAAAAGAAAATTAGGAATCTAGATAATGAAAAATCCTATGAGTCAGTTCACTGAGAAAATCTATTCACAGCATTAAAATAATAGAAGTAACACTCAGCACAGCTCTTCATGGTCCTGCAGAGTGGCACTTTAAAAGTTGTTTTTGTGTTAATTTAACTGTTTAGGCTGCCCACTCAAGTGCGCTAGCTTGTGTAAAGCATTTACAGTGTTTTCCTGTTAATTTCTGCTACTGTCTCTGCAAAAAAAGAAATATATATATATATATCCTTGTTTCCTGCCTTTTCTGAGCTAGAATAGTCCAGATTTCAGGTTTTGCTGAATTCTGGGCTGTGGTATAAGTTCCTGTGTTGCCCATATCCTTACTTGGATAGGAGGAAGCTTCTCTGCTCACAAGTTAGAGTGGGGAGCTTTGAGCAGCCTGTCTGTCCCTGGAGGAGTGG